>NW_026000108.1:26133583-26175359 GCF_001458135.2 Marmota marmota marmota | reverse complement strand
AAAAAAAAAAAAAAAAAAAAAAAAAGAAAAAGAATGCCTTGGTGAAAGTCAGGCTCAAAACCACTTTGCCCAACACAATGACTTTTGGCAATTTAAAATTACCAGATGTTCACACCACACATGCTTATTAGGATGTGTTCTTTGAAAAATCTCTTAGTGGCTGTCTTGGGTGAGCAACCTATCTCAATATTTGGTCCAGTTTTTCCCAAATGGAAGGAAAAAGCCTTTATTTGTATTTTACTTTGCCTGCATTAAACACTGTTTAAATATTTGAACTTCATTTATTTGTTAAATCTATCAAATATTTTACCTTGTCAAAATAATCAGTTCAGAAAATAAACAATTTACTGAGTGTAGATTCTCCATATAATTAGAAGGCATTAGATCACCTATTTTTGCTTTTGTGATCACATTCTCTTTTGTGTTCCTGAAGATGTGAAGTACAAATGTGGACACTGAGAAGGGAAAAAGAAAGAGAGATTCTAGCAAATTTTAAAGTTCCACACAAACAAAATCTACAGTTGAGAAAATAATACTATAATACCTAGGTTTTTCTTGTCTGTATCCCTCAACACATTTATCTGATAAAGAATGATTTATACTATATAGAATTGGGACTGAAAATATGAAATGGAAATGAATTAAATATTATATCACACATTCATTTACTTATATGTTAAAAATTTACTGACCATCTGTTTATAAGGTGCCAAGTTTATCACCAAAAAATCCCCAACAAAACAAAACAAAAAGACAAAAACAAAACAAAAAACAAACACTTTTTTGACCTTGGAATCTAGAGAAGACAGAAATCAAAGAACCTAGCACACAACAAATTATTTTACTAAAATGCTCATAAATATTGAGAAATTACAAGTCACAGTGAGAGCATATACAACAGATAATGATTTAAGTCTAGAGATTGAGATGAATTTTTCTCAAGATCACAAACAGCTTAAATTACAAATAATTTGTAATGGGTAAGTGACAAGGAAAAGGGCAAGAATTATTATTTTTGTGTGGAGGGGTGACTGAGGATTGACCTCAGGGCCCCTGAACCACTGAGCCACGTGCCCAGCCATATTTTGTATTTTATTTAGAGACATGGTCTCACTGAGTTCCTTAGTGCCTCACTTTTGATGAGGCTGGCTTTGAACTCACAATCCTCCTGCCTCAGCCTCCTGAGCTGTTGGGATTACAGGTGGGCACCACGGCTCTCAGGGAGAATTCTTTCTAGGAAAATAAAAATAGTAAAATGTCCTCTGAAAGAAAGTATGAATTATTAGAGTTACTGTGAAAAATGACAGGAAAATTATGGAATGTATATTGGGGCCAGGCACTATTGGAGACAATGTTAAAAAGATCGGCAAGGGCCAAACCATATATATTCTTGTTATCTATCTTAAGGATACCAATAGAAATATTTTAGCAAAAGAAAGTCATTAAAATTTTGAAGCAGTGTGCTGAGCTGATGGGGACATTTGTAGTTTCATTGCATACATGCTATTTTTCTGTAGTATGGAAAGCAAGTTCAATGACTAAAAGATTGCATTTAGGGAAATGACTAAGAAAGAAAACAGCTCTTCAGGGAGATACTAGATGGAATTGGCTACTTGGTGTCAGAAAAAAACGTAGAAAAAGAAATAATTTGCAATTTCTTATTTGTTGAAATAGCACAGAACTTGAAAACAAACAGCATATAGACTATGATTTTAAAAAAAGTGGGGTTAAATCAAAATTCTAGCCAACAAAACATCTCTGAGGGGAGAGAAATTAAAAAAAAAAAAGATTCATTGAGCCATAACAATTACTAGACAAATGGTCCTGAGACACATTCCTCTAAGCCACCAGGAGTATGGATAAGTAACACTTGGGAATGTGTCTACCAGCTCTAAAAGGCCAGAGTATTTTATAATGAAAATTTAGGGACTTGAGCATACATCACACTGAAGCTATTTTGGCTCCAGATAAGAACAGGACAGTGCAAAGTTTGGAAAGTTTGAGGATAAGACACGTTGGGGAATATAAGAATAGCTGCTGATCCTTGACTGCTGGGGATAGTAAGCAGAATGTAAAGTATCTTGTTGGTCCTTCTCCTGAGATGTTGAATGGAAGGTTGAAATGTACATGTAGAAGTGAGGAACAATTATTTTTCTCTGTTGTTACTGTTCTTTTGAAACTTTTAGTTGAATTAGTTAAATTACTGTCTTAACATCTCCTTTTTTTACATTTTCTGCCTCATAACAAAAACAAGACATCTCAGAATTTTTTTCTTTTCAGCAGAAATCAAAACTTTGTGATATTAACTTGTAAACTATATGTTTGAAAGCATCAATCAATAAAATAGGGATAAATTTTCACTTTAAAAACTTATCTTACAGCAGAAGAAGTTTCAATGTAAATTATGGATGGGTTGAAATTGAGATGCCCTTTACATATATAAGTTCAGGAGAAAATATGGCATTTAATATGCATTGAAATATATTTGCTTAAAGTGAATACATAAATGAATGAATAAAGAAGACATTTAACAATTTTTTTTGGTTATTACAGAGGGAAACAGAGCATACTTACTGGTAAGTAATAGAAAATACACAGATAACAAAGTTACTTGTCAAAGGTCATCTGGAAACATCAAGGAAAGATTAAAAATAAAATGGCTATAATGTATCAATAAAAATATGAAAAAAATAAAAATATTTCTCATATTAAAAAATTTACAGTGAAAAAAACCACAAGCCTGCTAGAAAATATGTTTAAATAAGTAGACACTTTTTCTTGTTACAGCTGTAAAACAGGGCAGATGACTTCCTCCTTGGGTATATACTTAGAAAAAACTCTACATATTACAACCTCTCAAAATATTTCTTAAAACATCAGCACCTTTTCTCTGTGGATCCAGAATTCAGTGCTCTAATATTCTTTATGCTCCAGGGAATACCTCCTTACACAATTTTACCCTTTGTTGCAAAATAACTGCATTTAAAGTTTTTGAAGGTAGTAGATTGTACCGCTCTAATATCAGAGGACAGAGATTTATGAAAAGATTTAACTAATTGGGAAAAAATATCTCACAAATGTAGTGACCTATCAAGTTCTGTTCTCTTCTAGCCTTCGTGCACTAAGTTCTTGCATAGAAAAATATAATTTTCTAACAGCATCAATCATCTATTTGCTTGGTATAAATCATTTTCTGATTAGTGATTTTCATGTGGTACCCATCCATGGATTATTGCAGATTTTGTGATATTTTTTCATGATCACTAATAGATAATTTTAATGTTAAATAATAACTATACCTACTAAAATTACATATCTAAAGGCTAACATGCATAAATAATAATACGCTGTTCTTACACTGACATATTCACCATTAGAACTATTGATTATTTTATTCTTATATGAGGTACAAATTTAAAAGATAATTAAATTTTTTTATTTTCTAAAATTTCTTTCTTATTAGAAAATTTTAGCATAGAAAGGAATATAGAAGTAGGAAAACAATTTAATTTATATTGTTTTTGAAAATATTTTCAAGTTTCCTTCAGTTTGAATAAGATCATGTATCATTTTTAAATTCTATGAATGATTTGGACTACATATAGGAGAATTTATGATATATTTAAAAATGAAAATAAATGCAAAGTTTCAAATTGATGAAAACTTCAAAAAATGTCCTATTTACATTATAATAATGGGAAAAATGAGAGTGATTAGAATTACACCAAATCTGACCTTTAAAATATATATATATATATATATATATATATATATATATATATATATAACCACTATAACTTTAATAATGCAATTATGAATCAAATTATAAAAAAGCAAGAAATTTATCTTCATAAGATCTCCATTATCACAACATCAGATATAACCCCCAAATTTCAATTATTTTTCTTAGTGATTTAATTGATGATCTAAGAAATGAAAGTGAGAATGGTATTTTTAGATAATATTCATAACTTAGAAGTACTAAATAAAATTTTGTCCTGTGAATAAGAAGATAGTATATTCATTAAGTTGACAAGCTTGTCAAGAAAGTTGAAAACACTTGTCTTTTCTGTTATCATTTCTTTTAATTGCACAATTACTATACAAAAGAAAGCTAAAATCTGTTGACCTATGAAGCACCTATCAATATTATTCTACCAACTATGCATTATTTCAACAGAAAAGAAAATACTTTAAAATATAAAAACTAGGATTGTTTAAGTCACAGTTGAACATCAAGACCATTGGAAAATTTAACTTATTTTGACAGAAAAAATATAATAAAAAATAAAAATAAGTCACACAACCATTCTCTGGTATAGTCTTGGTGTCAAGTCCAATGTCTGACTTGCTTTTGTTCTTGGGTCACTTTTAACAATAAGCTCTGTATAATGGTAATTATTTAATGAATTAACCTCACGCATGCCCATCTTCTATTTCTGAGTTAAAGTCAAGTGATCTCCACAGTTCTGTAATTACCCCTTCGGCTAGTGAATAGGTTTATTTGTTAAAAATACTTTGAAGTTTGATATGTAGGAGAATTAACACACATTTTTCAAGCATTGATTTCATGCTTATTTTGTTATTTTTTTAAAAATGTTTGAAAATTTGAGCTATGAAATTTATAAGTTCATTAACATATTTCTTTTTATGAACTTATACACAATGTTTTAATATTTATATGTGTAACTACTTTCTTAGGTACTTGAAATGTTTGATAAAATTAGAGTGTATTTGCAAGTTGAAAATCTTAAGCTAATTTGTAAATTGAATGTATAAGCAAATATTGAAGGACATTTTGTAAAAAAGGTTCAACAATTAATTGACCATTAGTCAATAGACATATTAAAAAGTTTAGGGGTCCTTGCATCATTTGTGCCAACACTAAGGTTTTTTGTGTTTTATGATGCATACTTGGAATAATGTCAAAGAATGACAAAAATGAAGAGGCAGAATCAGTATGAATGATAAGAAAAATATTCAGGCCAAAAAACCTACCTGACATGATAAGAAATAAATGAACCAACAAAGAAATAATCAAAAAGCTATGCTAACAGAAAGATAAGTTATTCCTTAATAAAAAGAAAAAAATATGCTGCAATCAAAATGTTAATAATTGTATTCATAAATTTATTATACCTCTTAATATATATGCAGAATGGAGTTTTAATATCTAAGTGGAAATTTATTTTTTTAATCAATTCTACCTGTAAAAAGTTTATTTAATAAAAGGTTATTTCTTAGTTTGAACACATAAATTCTATATATCAATTATCCATCCACCTTTAACGAATTTTGAGAGTATGCTCACAGAAGCAATTGTGGAATTTGACAAATGCAGATTTTAGTAAATAGAAAAAAATTTTTCTGTTCACTAAAACTTTTTGCTATGAAGGAGAATACCCCTGAATATTTCATTTACAACATTTAGCAAACACATGTATAAGATGTTAAAGTAAAATTACTCTTTGCTTCCTTAACTGTTTTATTTATACTACATAATTGCTATGGACATGGGCAGTGTGGATCATAAGTTTAATTGATTGCAAAATTATATATAAGAATAGATCAGAATATTTATCTGATTTAGTATAACTGGGAATTGCGGAGTTGAAATAGCAGAAGTTTCCTGCCGCATGTGCATGATATCTTCAGCTCTCAGGTATGCTAGAAACTTTGGGTTCTTGCATCATTTGTTCTAATACTGATAAATATGCTATTTCAGTTCTGTACACATGTACGAATCTTAATTCCTTTTTCATATCCTAGTCCAGACAGTTTTGGCTGTATTGTATTTTCTTAACCTTTTTCTTCATTAACTTCTGCATAAAATATAAAATTTCAATGTGATTTCCAAAATAAGCCAGTTGGAAAATGGCTATTAGAGAAATAAAATTCAATAAGACTTACAGGAAGTTTTTTAAGATGTCCAAATAAAACAGTAATAATTGGTTATTAGTCCATGTAAAACTGTGCATCCTTTCTGTTACATAGGAACTCCATCATTCTGGGAGGATGCTGTGCAGACATCCATCTAGACTTCAAGGGCAGAAAGGCAAATACATATTTCCAATACCATAACACTAAGAGTTCTTGAACATTTCAAACAACAAGGTTAGACAACACACTAATTCTTATTTTTTTGGTTTATACCAATACATATGCATTTAATAATTCTACCAGATTTGTACTGCTAATATGATGCAAAGATCAGAATCAATATGTCTACAATAAATCCAAATTAATAGAAATGAAACATAAATCCTAAATCATTTATACATGATCTGCTGTTTGTCTGCTTCATTGGAAATAAAAAAAGTTATTTTCCTTGTTATTTTATTGTACCAACAAAAACAGAGAAAGTAGAATATTTGCTTGTTTTAAGTCTGAGAGATAAATGTTCAATAAGCTAGATGCAGAAACAAGTTATTCAAAATGAAAATTTCAAGTAATGAAAAAGCATTTAGATAATCAGAAGTAATCAGATAAATAAGCAGGTGCAAAACTGACAAATTAGGAAAATAAAAAGTGAGCATAACTATATACACAAACATAGTATTTGTATATGCAACGATGTAGGTTAATTCATTACAAGAAAAGAATGAAACATAAAATGGTCAATAACACACACACACACACACACACACACACACACCATGTTTCAGTTTGATTATAGGATATATACATATTAAATCTTTTGAGAACTCATGATCTTTCTACTAACTGTTTAATCTCTAAGGTTTGCCTTTGCCCAGTGATTACTGATGACTAATACTTTAGATTACAATCTGCAGCCTCACAAAACAGACTACTTATTATCTCTTTACAATTTTAAACCTTTGCCTCTAAGTATCAAGTATAAGGTATCATTTTTGATTACAACCCAACACACTGGCCAGAATTTTGTCATATGGCCGCATCTAGCTTCAAGAGAGGTTGGAAAATGAGCATGTCAGCTGTTCAGACATGAGCCATGTAAATTAATAACTGTGCCAAAAAGCAGTGAGGTCTCTGGGAGGACAGCCAGCAGCCTGTCTTTGAAGAGTTGACTGTATCCTGCTCTGATTTACTCCAAGATGCAGAGAACAGTAGTTTCCAGGCTGTGGTTAATCCTGAGATATTACTTGTTGTAAAGCTTTAGTTTACCATGACTTACTCCACTTTGAGTCCTAGTGCCAAGATGGATTGACTTTACATTTTGTTTGTGCTTATAAACAACCTCCATCTTCCTAATACAACCATGAGTCACAAATTGATAAATAACTAATTCCTGTCAACTTATCAAATGAAATCGGGCACAAATATGTGGACTTTCCAAATCATATGAAAAACAGCAGACACAGAATTTTATCAACCTCATCAGACGTAACTTACCTAAGTCCCATAAATGGAGGAGCATACCAAGAGGGGACTCAGTGGCTCCCCCAACCCCATCACCTGGTCACCTATCATGAGCCTTACCCAGGATAATTGGCACAAGAAATAAAACCTCTGGTTCAGTCCCCACTGAGGTTCAGCACAGTGCAATTTCTCCTGACCCTGAAAACTATGCACAATTTATTCCAAGATGACGACTCAAGCTGACAGTCTATAGCCACCATCAATTAGGACTTTCTGCCTTGACGACTCTGTTGAACTGGTTTGCTAAAACCTTTGCCTGTTCACCTATACTTACTGACACTTTGCATCATATCCACTCTCAGCCTATGCTCTTGGTATAGCATCCTGTAACTCTGTAGCTGCCTTAAGCTTTCTTAGTTTTTTTGTGATCTATACCTATCAAGTGTGAAGTATGCTATGTGACTTCAGTGTTACAGATATTAGAAATTAAGATTGGAATGGAATAAAAGAACTTGTAATTGCCTGGCTTATGACTATCAGGCTACACATGAGTATTCAGTGAACTGCAAATATCCAAAGTGGTATAGCTTGTGAATATTGTTATTCAATGAAGTCTAACACTGTGGAAAGACACAAATATATCTGGTCTATATTGATAGTATTATTCACTCAGTACACTGCCTCTGAATAACATGCTTCCTCTCAAACATTATTGCTTACTATTACATAGATACTACTTTTCAGTAAGCATGCTGATATTAAAACACAAAGAACCACAGAAAAGTTATTCCTTTTGTTCTAGCTAGTCTTGTTTTATATACTTATCATAAATAAAACAAAATAAAAAAATATTAGGCAGGCATGGTGGCATATACCTGTAATCCTAATGACTCTGGAAGCTGAGGCAGGAGGATCACAAGTTCAAGACCAGCCTAAGTAATATACCAGGGCCCTGCCTCAAAATTAGTATTAAATAAAATAAAACAAAAAGGATGAGGATATAGCTCAGTGGTAAATTGTCCCTGGGTGGATCAATCCTTAATATTAATGTGTGTGTGTGTGTGTGTGTGTGTGTGTGGTGTGTGTGTGTGTAAAACAGCTTCATAACATCTTAGAAATGAAGATTCGAATAAAATGAAAGAACTTTGTGATTGCCTTGCTTACTCACTTACAGATGTCACGTGATGCACAAGCAAAAGAATGATTCCACTCTCAAAAGTAGGGAGTGTTCCTGTGTCACCTAATACATCATAGGAAATCCATATGCTGATGGGAAAGGCTGTTAAAATTTTAATTTACATTGTCCACGGTAGAATTTTGGCTCAATTCATTCTCTAACTGTAGTCAGTTCAATAATATACCTGAATCTCAGTTCATTCATTTGTAAAAACAAGATAATAGTTTTGATATGAGATTTACTGATGTTGATAAATGTCAAGAATCTGCCTATATGTATATATTCAGAATACATTTTTACTTGCATCCAATAATTTGCAAAATTTAGAATAATATAATGTTAAGAGAGCAACATTTTAAACTGAAGGCTCATTTTAATTAAACTATGTAGACTATAAAATAAAAAGAAATATAATTATATAATAAAGGAAAATTATGTCAATCATAGGTTCTTAATTCTACCAAATACGTAAAACAGTGAAAAATCTATTAGGTTTAGTGTGTTCATTCTAGACAGTGAGATTATTGGTAATTTTCCAAAGTTTCTAAATTTGTCAAAGTTTATTATTTCATAAAAGGAGAAGTTTTTTTTCTTTTTCCAACTTATTTATTGGTGCATTATAACTATACCCATTGGTGGGTTTGTTGTTACATATTCACACATGCACACAATACACAATGTAACAATATAATTTGGACAATATTACTCCCCAGCACTTCCCCCTCTCCTCCCTGAGTCCCTTTCTTTTACTGAACTCCCTTTAATTTTCAGATATTGGCCTTCACTTTTTTTTTTCCTTTTTCATCTCTAGCTTCCACATATGAGAGAAAACATAACCATTAAACTTCTGAGTTTGACTTATTTTACTTATAATGGTCTCTATTTCCATCCATTTTTATGCAAATGACATAATTTCATTCTTAGTATAACCATTATAGAAACACCCCATGTTTATAGCTA
Source organism: Marmota marmota marmota (assembly GCF_001458135.2). Classification (NCBI taxonomy): domain Eukaryota; kingdom Metazoa; phylum Chordata; class Mammalia; order Rodentia; family Sciuridae; genus Marmota; species Marmota marmota. The sequence goes on along the minus strand of NW_026000108.1, from coordinate 26,165,881 downwards.
CCTAATTCACAATAGTCAAATTATGGAACCAGCCAAAAGGAGATTTTTTTAAATAAGATTGTGCAAGAACACCAAGAATTTTCTTTTAATAAGCACTTGTATTTCTCTAATATATACATTCTCCAGTTTTCTTTGATTATTCTGATATGTATTGCCATTATTGATTTTATTATCTTAAAATAAGTTTTCAGACCATAACTTGATGAACTTATGGTGCTATTTTTCAAATATATGATTACAAAGTTTGTTGTGCCTTACTACATAATTATAGTGAGAGAAAATACTAAGTAAAAATAAATCAATATTTTAAAAGAATCAATCATGTTTTTCTGATGAATATTTACCTACTACTATTCTACATGTTCTGAATGTTCTATAATTAGCATGCCTTTCTTTATAATTTAAAAATTGTAACAGTGACTTTTTAAAAGTACAGGGTGTTGGTTAACTTTTTGTCACTTTGACCAAAATACCCAACAAGAGCAACTTAGAAAAGGAAAAGTTTATTTCATCTCACAGTTTCACAGGTTTAGTTTATTGGCTGGCCCCATTATTCTGGGTTCAAGATGACATGGAACATCATGGCTGAAGGCCCAGTGGTGAAAAGCTGCTCACCTCATGGGCAGCCAGGAAGCAGAGAGAAAAATGGGGATACAGAGAAGACCAACCCTTCCAGACATGCCCCCAGTGACTCATTTCCTTCAGCCACTCCATCTACCTATAGTTACCACTCAGTTAGTCCACTTGAACTTGGGTGAACTGATCAGGTTACATACAGATCTCATAATCCAATCACTTCATCTACAAACACTCCAGCATTCCAGATTCTGTGGAACACCTTCCTATCCAAACCATAACATATGGAAAAAAAATTAAATTATTTGCACCATCAATATGAAAGCATTTTCCTATTTCTAGTACTTTAGATTAATAACTTTTTCACTGAAATTTATACTGACATTTGTAACTATTGTATGTTAGTAAAGCTTTATATTTAAGGCTGTGAGATTTTTAAAATATGGGTAGTGAAACTTCATATTACAGGGAAAAAAAAAAACCTCCAAAATTGATAATTTTCCAATGTTTGGAAAAAATTTAGAAGTTTTGCTTTTATTTCTGTTGGAGAGAAGGATGGTAGGAAAAAAGTAATATTTTTATTGAACCTCAGATATCATATATGCTCTTATTTTACTGATAAAATAAGACTGAGGTGGAAGGTGGAGGCATAAAAAATACCCATAGCTGTTAAAATGACATTATTATTTTCTAATTAATGTTTATTTTAAAACAATAAAAAATACATGTTCTAATTAGGTATAAATACATAATTCTTTTAAAATGCATTTTTAAAAAAGAATGATTTCTCTAAGGTTTTGGTCCAGATACAAGAATGAATCATCATCCTTCCAGTCAATTATTGTAATCCTAAAGCTCTTTTGAGTCTTATTTGATTGAATTCTTAATATGCTGAAAACTGAAATTTCTAAGCTTCTGAAGCGTGGTTGCTTCTGATTTTTTCATTAGTGTCAATATAAAGTGCTTCCTTTTAGAGCCCATGAGAGTTTATCAGTACTAATCTACTATTTCTTTCCTGATGCTTCTGGACTACTGAAAACTCCTAATTTGCAATAATTAATCTCCTGAGAATAGCATTTCTCATTTAACCCAGGGAGCAGCCACATCTCTCTGTATTCAGTTTTGCAACCACCTAGACAGTTTCTTTTTAAGCACATACTTCAGGAGTCAGGTAATTTATGAAGTAATAAATATAGACATTTTTTGTAACAAATGTTAAAATTATATGGACAGTACATGTCATGTGGAGACGCAATTTGCTGTGGAGGTCAAGAGCAAATGACCTAGTTTTATACCTGATTCTAGTTAATGGCTTATGTTAAGACAGTTACATAATCTTTTTGGCCTCTGTTTCTTTCTTTATAACTCTTTCATTAGGGTTTTGTGAGGGCCGAAGTTGCTTGGGATAATACCTGGGTCATAAATAAGCATATTAAGTTCCATATAATAGTGCTATCATTATGACAACAAAATTTCATAGAGACTAGAGGTATAGATGAAATTAATGTAGAAAAGAAAAGAGAGACATGATTAGCACCGGAGTTGAACAAATTATTTCTCAATAAATAAATCTTGAAAGGAAGAAAATCAAAAGTGAGTTGTGAGGGTCAGGGATGAATACAGAAAATGTATTTCAAATTTGCAATCTTAAGGCATTAAATACCTAACATAATTTAACAAGAATATGGTACTTTACATATTTATTAGTATTATCATTCTCTTTATTTTGAAACAATTGTAGACATTATAATTAACATATAAATACTAAACAGTTCATATATGCATATATATGTATATATGATATTATGATATATATGTATTGTACTTGTTATAGTTAATATGTATAATAATCAATGATATTTATAATTACCATTTCTCTGATTTATAGATTTCACCAACTTTAAAACAGATTCAAGCCAAGTAAAACTACAAATTGACAATTTATTTCTGTTAATATAGGTATTTTTATTAAACACCTTATCAAAACTAGGCACAGTGGTATGTTCCTGTAATTCCAGGTACTTGGGAGAATGAAGTAAAAGGATTGCAAGTTTGAGGCCAGTTTTGGTAATTTGGCATAATCCTGTCTTAAATAAAAATATAAAGGATTGGAAATGTAGCTTAGGGGTAGGGTGAACTTGGGTTCAATTCCCCTAACTATAAGAAAATCAGTAATAAACATGAGAAACTTAAATGAATCAAACTTAATGTCTTTAAAGAATTGCCCGAACTTTTTAGTGAGATAAAATATCATGGAATTTAAATTAATAAAATAGTTTAGGAAGTGTACATAGAATAAGAAGAGATCTAGTATGTGACCTATAGAAACTCCAACATTTAGAGTGTACTCAAGGGCTGGGGATGTGGCTCAAGCGGTAGCGTGCTTGCCTGGCATGCGTGCATCCGGGTTCGATCCTCAGCACCACATACAAACAAAGATGTTGTGTCCACCGAAAACTAAAAAATAAATAAAAAAATAGAGTGTACTCAAAAGAAGCAAAAATAAATGACATTTGAGTGATTGAGTAAAAACCAAAGGCAGATAAAAAGGAGATTTAGGAAAAAGGTCTAAAGTAAAGGCATTAGAATTATAGTTATAGGTAATTTTTTTCACCATGCACATATTAGGCAACTATTATATTCCTCATGTTAATTCAGAATTTAATTGTGAACAAGGTAAAATATTTGTGCTTAAAAAACCAATAATCTAGTAAATAAAGTATGGATTATTAGCAAGGAAATGGATAGGAGAATCAAAGCCCCCTAAAATAGGTGATTATGCATACATATGTATATGTTTTGATGAATGAATGTGTAAAATCATTAATCTAACAAAATTATTTTACATAGTATTATCTCTTAGGCAAATATTATTTCTTTTAAATACAGGGAATACTATAATGAAAAAAGTTAATTCCTCGATGAAACATGTATTAGATGAGCAAGGTGGACCATGAAATAACCTTGTACACCAATCAATAAATGGGCCAAGGACCTGAAGAGACACTTCTCAGAAGATGATGGACAATCAATCAACAAATACATGAAAAAATACTCATCATCACTAGCAATTAGAGAAATGCAAATCAAAACCACTCTAAGATTTCATCTCACTCCAGTAAGAATGGCAGTTATTATTCATACAAACAATAATAAGTGTTGGTGAGGATGTGGGGAAAACATACACTCATACACTGCTGGTGGAACTGCAAATTGGTACAGTCAATTTGGAAAGCAGTACGGAGATTTCTTGGAAAATTGGGAGTAGAACAGCAATTTGACCCAGCTGTCTCTCTCCTCTGTGTATACCCAAAGGACTTAAAAGCAGCATACTACAGGGACACAGCCACATCAATGTTTATAGGAGCACAATTCACAATAGCTAAACTGTGGAACCAACCTAGATGCTCTTCAATAGATGAACGGATGAAAAAATGTGGCATATATACACAATGGAATATTACTCAGCAAAATAAGAGAACAAAATCATGGCATTTGCAGGTAAATGGATGGAGTTAGAAAAAATAATACTAAATGAAGTTAACCAATCCCCCAGTAAACAAATGCTGAGTGTTTTCTTTGATATAAAGTGGCTGATTCATAGTGGGATAAGGAGCAGGAACATGGGAGGAATAGATAGAGCAGAGGGATTGGAGGGGAATGAAGGGGACATGAGATAATTAATGATGGTGAAATGTGATGATCATTACTATGTAAAGTACATGTGTGAAGACACAAATTGGTGTGAATATACTGTGCATACAACCAGAGACATGAAAAATTGTGCTCTGTAAATGTAATAAAAATTATAATGCATTCTACTGTCATATATAAATAAAAAAATTTATATAAAAGAAAGAAATAACCTTGTACATAGGTAATATATGGCATAGTTTTAAGGATCTGAACAACAATAACACAGAATGAGATTTAAAAACAAGACTAATAGAGTAGTAAAAGGGGACTGTGGGTAGGAGAAAGAGGGTAGTATTGAGTATTGAGTATTGAATTGGAACAAATTAAATTATATGCATTTATGAATATATCAACATGAATCTAACAAGTATATGTAAATCCAATGCACTAATTTAAAAAAGGAATAATGAAGGACATGATGTTGCATGTTACATAAAGAATCAAAGGATGGAACAGAAATTTAATGGCATTGAAAGATAGTTGAAAGAAAAATATTACACTCAAGGAAAACAATGAAAACAGAGAGCCTAAGTGGAAGTACGCTGGGACTATTGAGCAGATGTGAACTGCTTATGTGAACAGCTGGAGTCCAATAAATGAAAAAAGAACAATAGAGCACCTTGCAACGAGATGAGGCAGATCATGAAGAATTGAGCCATTACTTGATTTTTCTTAATGACTTTGCTATGGCTTGAATCTAGTTTATGTATGTACCCACAAAACTTCATGTATTAGAAGCTTAGTTGCCAGGGTAATATCCCTGGGATGTAGTAGAACCTGTAAGAGATTGGGACTGTAAGAAATTCTTAGGTTAATAGAGAATGTGCCTTCAGAATGGATTGTGAGACCCCAGTCTCTCTCAGGCTTCCTGTTTAAAGATGTTATTTCTTCCTCCCACATGCACTCTTGCTTTTGTGATGCCATGGGCTACAAGGCTCTTACTGTTGCAGAGCTGACTTCAGCACTGTGCCTTTGATCAAATAGAACTCTGAGATAAATAAAACTTCTTGTGGGCCAGGTGCTTTGGTGCACGCCTGTTAATCCCAATGGCTCCGGAGGCTGAGAGGGGGATCTCAAGTTCAAAGGGAGCCTCAGCAATGGCAAGGGGCTAAGTGACTCAGTGAGACTCTGTCTCTAAATAAAATACTAAAAATAAAAATAAAAAGGGCTGGGGATGTGGCTCAGTGATCTAGTGCCTCTGAGTTCAATCCCCACTACCAAAAAACAAAAAAAAACCTTTGTGTGTATGCATCCTGCATGCACATATCACAGATTGCTTTGTATGTAATACTAAGCAAGCACTGTACTACTGAATTGCATACCTAGCCCAAACATGTTTTCTTTATAAAGTTAGTCTGTTGCAGGCATTTTGTTATAAAAACAAAACAAAGAAACAAAATATTGAATACAAAAATCTCATATCCACTTTTCTCACTTCAGCACATTGATTTCTTAAAAATATACTTCTGACTAAGGTATTCATCTGCTCAATACTTTCAGTGATAACTCATTACACTAAATGTACAAACTTAGTTTCTAAGCATAGCTTGCAAAACCATCATAGACTTGTTGCTAGATTCCTAGGCCAGGAATTCCTAGGCCTAGATTCCTATTTTCCCAGTTCTGATCACTCATCTCAAAGATTAAGTGGAAAAAATAATGGTAAAGTAGGAAAGGAATTTAATATTAACTATAGCCATACTGGGAAGACCAAGAGGGACCAAGTGTCCTCACTCTTGTCTTTGGTGCACTGACATAAGCTTTAGAATTTAAATAAGGGAATAATTGGTCAGGGGCAAGAGGTATGCATAATTAAGTAGTCTAGGTCACATAGTGGTCTGGATCATCATTTTCTGAGGCCTCATTCTGCCAGGTCCTGGAGAATGAGCCATCATTGAGTGTTCAATCCAGCTTCCATCTTGAGATGATTGCTACTGTTTGGGGGCAGGAGCCACAATTCATGTAATGGGCTGATTGCTCTCCTTTAAGTAAGGGCAATCTCATCATTGAGTGATCTGCCTTTAGGGCTCACTGTTCTGGTCAGTCAAGGTGATGGCAGAAGAGAATGCCTCAGAGAAAGGACAAGTCAGAAAGGAAAGATAAACCTAGTTCCTCAGATTAGGGCAATGACTATAGAGACTTCAAGGTGCCATTGCAGATGTTCTGTAACAGGATGCTGCAAAAGCTGGTGATTGACAACCTGCTGATTATGATGTCATTGAAAATATCTTAGTTACTCTTATCTTGGGACCTTTAGCTTTGGATGGGGATGAGAAAGGTGATGTAAACTGAGGGATAATTAGCCTTTTATTGCTAGTTTTTAGACAGACACTCCTTAAAAGATTAACATGCCTATGTTCATTGTTTAGCAGAATCTGACCCAGTTTAAGGTAGAAAGGAGAAAGATATGAAATGAAGGCTCATAGATCAAACTTTCATGCAGCCTTTATTACCCATCAGGCAACTCTCTGCAGGCCCAAGTAAAGACTCAGTGCTTTTAGCAAAAGCAGTCTCTAAGTCCCTATTTTAGAATGACCCAACATAATTTTCCAGTCTGTAACAGCAATGTTTACATCATTGCCCCATTCTTGTCTTTGTGTGTGTGTATATATATATATATATATTTTTTTTTTCAGATTATTCTTCCTACTTAAATAGTCTTCCTCTCAGTCACTAAATCATTTTCCCCAGAAAATCTTAGAATTCAGAGAGGATAATAATATTTAAAATATCTTTTAGGCATTTTACTTCCAGAATAAATAACAAAAGTTCTTTCAGACATACAATAGTGTTTTATTCATCTTACCATTCATAATATGCTATGATGGTTAATTTTATGTATCACCTTGATTGGGCCTTAGGATGCTCAGCTAGTATTTAAATATTTTGGGGGAAATTATCTGTAGGGTATTTCAGGAAGATATTAATATTCAATCTACATTAGTGATCATCACAAATGTAAGTGGGCATCATTCAATATTTTGAGAATGCCTAGAATGTTATTTTTTATATAGGAAGCAGAATGCTAAATTTGCTCATCCTAACTAATTTAGCTGAAAAACCAGTTTTCTCTTTCCGTTGCCCCTGGAACTGCTGGTCTTGAAACTCATGTGAGAATTTACACCACTGGCTGTCCAGCTAAGGTCTTTGAATTGTACAACTGACTTTTCTGAGTTTCTAGTTACAGATAGCGTACTGTGAGGATTCTTAGCCTCCATGATCACCTGAGCAAATACTTTAACTTACTTTGTAAGAAAATCTCTTTAATAGGTTCTGTCTTATGAAAAATGCTAAGACAAATGGCTTCAGGGCACTACTATATCTTGTACATATGTAGCTCTGGTTCGTAGTAGGTACTAAATGTATCACCAACTGAAATTGCATGCCAAAACCATAAGTTAGCAAAAAGCTACAGGTACATAATTATTCATTAATAAACTTTATTTTGAATAATTTTAGGGCCACTGAAAAATTGAATAGAGTGCATATGTTCTATATACTTTCTGCCCCACACAGTCATGTCATCCCTGCTATCAACATCCCCCATCAAAACAGTATGTTTATAACAACTGACAAACCTACATCACCACAGCATTACAATTCAAAACACATAGTTTACATTAGGTGTTGTATATACTATGGATTTGGAGATTGTACAATGGCATGACTCTACCACATAGTATCATACAGAAAGATTTTGCTCCAAAATCATTTTGTGAGCTCTGCCTATACAATTGTCCCTCTCTTAATCCCTGGCAATCAAGCCATTCTGTTTACTGCCACCATACTTTTTACTTTTCTCACAATGTCATGTAGCTGGGATTATGTACTTTGTAGTCTTTTCTAACTGGTTTCATTCACTTTGCAATATGCACTTCAGTTTTTTCTAAATTTTGCTAATACTTGAAAACTCATTTATTTTTCATGTTGAATAATATTCCATGATCTAGGTGTACCTCAGTCTATTTAGCTATTCACTACTGAAGGACCACATGGTTGCTTGTGATTGTAGGTTAAAGCTGCCATAAACATCCAAGTGCAGGTTTCTGTGACCAGTTTTCAATTCATTTTAGCAAATGTGAAGGAACACCATTGCTGTATTCTATGTTCAGAATATGTTTAGTTTTCTTAAGAAACTGTCTTTCAAAATTGATGCACCATTCATGCCCTCCAGCAATGAAAAAAATCTGCTGTTTCATATCCTCATAATTTTTGCTATTGTTAATTAGGAATGTGGTAATTATAATAGGATTGGAGAGGTATCTTCTTCAGAATTTTCATTTCTCTAATGACATATAATGGGTATCTTTTCATATGCTGATACTTCATCTGCCCGTCTTCTTTGATGAGATGTGTGTTCAGGTATTATGCCAATTTTAAAAATCAGATTGTTTTCTTATTGACTTTGAAGAGCTCTTTGTATATTTTATATAATAGTCCTTTTTCAGTTGTGTCTTTTGCAAATATTTTCTTCAAATCTGTGGCTTTACTTCTCATTTTATTGGAAAAATTATATATGCCTCTAGCCCTTTTGAAAATTTTATTTATTAAAAAAAAATTATGCAGTTTTGAGAAAGGATCTTGATAAGTTGCCAGGTGGCCCAAACTTGTGATACTCCTGGATCAGCCTCCCTAGTAGCTGGGATTACAGGTGTGTGCTACCATGCCTGACCATCATATAACTGTTTATAACAATTCTATCAAGGAGCTAGTGAATGATTAGCATATTTTAATAATGGTGAACATTCTTTACATGTATATACTTCTCAAACCACAATAAAAGTAGAATTGGAAAAGAGAACAAATGTTTTTCTATAGAATAGTAAAAAAACAAAAGACAAAAGAAAGCAGAATCACAGCTGAAACTTTAATCAACAACACTTCCTGAAAGGCACAAAATTTTCACTCAGAAACTTACCCTAGTGCTTCATAAACATACTAAATTAGGAATGAGATGAATGTATATCTGAAAACAAAATAATGCATCATTTTACTGAGAGAGTTTACACAGCTTCAAAGAACAGATGTTTTGGTTCTATCACACTGTAGTTGACAAATTTGCTAGCAGTGGGAGTGGAAAATTAGTTTTCATTTTTAGAAATTATTTGATACCATTTACAGACCTTTGCTATTTATCATGCTGATTAAAAGCTGTCATTTGTAGCATTTATACACTTCAAGTACATGTCAAAACTGTTTCTATCCAATTCAAATGTTCATCTGAAAAGGCATATTAAGCCAAAGTATGGTATATATCTTTTCTTTTCAAGAGCAATACATCAAACTATACAGTAAGGTACTTTCTAATGTTTTATTGAGAATTTCACTGATTAAATCTTGAAAAATTCTTATCTATTACTTACAAACTTGGAAAGATCTTTAAAACCAAAGATAAAAAAAAATAGGTAAGAAATACTGCCTTGAGGTGTCATGATATAATGTCTTCAATTTCCATAAAAGCAACAATATCTCAAATCCATTTATCCCATGAGAACAAATCTTCATGTCAGAAGAAAAAAGAAAAAAAAACAAGATCACTCATTGAAACTTATAAATAGGTAGGTGAGGGTTTTATTTATTTATTTATTTTAATAAGGTTTTCTCATGATCACCCAGGATTTCTTGTATAGATAAACCTCTGAAGCAAAAGGCTCCACTCACCCACAACCTTTTCACCTTCCAAGATTCATCATGTGTTGACCCATGAGTGTACATTTACTTTAGGTAAGACAGAAACTTGTGCATACTAGACAAGTGCACTACAACTGAAACCCACACCCGGGTCTCAATATGTGTTTTTAAACTAGCTAAATATTATCTCTAAAAAGGATTGTTTCCAGATATTTTTTGACAGATTTTTAAAGTGCAATAGAGTTTTAGGAGTGCTTAAAATTTCTAACTTAGTAGAATTAGTTTACATTATGAATTAATGCATTTTTAACAATCTATATTAATATAGAAATTTTTTCATGACTTTGAGTTTTATTTGATATAAATTTTATGGATACTAAAAACAAAGGGATGGATTATCAACTTGAGTTTCTGACAAATGTGGGTACATAGGCTCATTAATGGAGAGTGTCTGCTGAAAGAATACATATCTATGTTTGTAAGTTTATTGAGCCTTTACTAAATCAAACTCAAAAGTGGAAAGTAAAAAGAATGAGGATACTAGTTAGGACCTTAGAAAGTATTATTGAAAAAAATAAAGTTAGAAAATGGAAGAAGAGGCGATGATGGTGACAGGAAACAGATGTGAGTGGTGGGACACAGTTTGAGGGTATAATTCTATAAAATGGCCTTGCTTTGCTGACCTCCACATGCTTTCTTTTCCAAGAAGCAATTTACTTGTAGCTTCCTGGCTTAAGTGAACAGGATAAGTCACATTCCTCAGCAAACTACTTGTTATCTGCAGGAGAAATGCAGGCCCAAAATATTGTCAACAAGACAAACACAAGTTCCCCTGAAGGGGGGAATATTTTGTGACCATGTTTTATAGATCAGATCCTGAAACTCATGGAGATAAGGATAATTTCTCCCAACCATACAATCTCTAAGAATTATGGTTAAGAATCCAATTAAGACTGGCCAGTATGTGCCAAAGTGACATAGAGTTGTCATAGCAGGGGCGCCTTGGAAGTCTGATGTCATCCTGCTGTGGGTCAAAAGTCAAGAGGTGAAACTGGGAAGAACTCTTTGGAAATGTTTCTGGGATTCTCAATAAAACTGGAGTGCAGGAGAGGCACACTCTCCACCTCTGCTGTCAGAAGACCCACTCTGTCTCTTGAGAGTGTCCCCTTTCCTGTTTCCTATCCCTTTAACAAACTCATGCCTGTTTATTCTGAGTGACATGTCTGAAATCTTTCTGACTTGATTGCAAAATCAAATTTCAAGGAGAAAACTTTGTGCTGCCTCAGTTTCCCTGAAGATCTCAGCCCTGTAACATTGGGAGCATAGGAGAAACTTCCCAGCATGAGCTGGCATACAGAAGCATTCCCGGGGAAAAAAAATTATCCTTATTTTGGATTTCTTGATTATTTAAAGTTTCAAATTTGTGTTAGGTCAAATATCGAATATGACTGTTAGCTTTTTTGCCTTAAAATATATGCCTCTGAATGGGTCAAAATTTTTCAAGGACATTAATGCAATCTTTAGATGCTTTCAAATAAATTTGAAATGCAGCTTCTTTAAATTTTGGTTCATCCTTACTCTTGATCTCTTATTGTCTTTCAGCAATGAACATAGAGCTTTTCAAATACATTATGAAAAAGACAATTAACATGTACTTGTTTAAAATTATCTTAAATTAGATATATTTCACATTACATATATGCAAATATTTTAACTATTTTAATCCTATGTAGAAATATAATGGATATCAATATTATAACTAGATCTTACTGTTAACTCAAGGAATGATTTAAGGATCATACTTTTAATGTGAAATGATGAATAACTACAAATTATCATGGAAAAACAAATGTGTACATGGGATTGGGTATGTGTGTAAAATATGTGTTTATGTATGTGCATATAATCTAGTTCCAATCTAATTATTTGGATTTATATTAGATAATTTGACAAAAGTTTCAAGGAACAATGGTTTTTCTGGACTAAGATTTGTCAAAAAGTGGGAACTTTTTGCACGGGGCCCTGGGTTTATTTCCCAGTACTTCCACACCAACAAAAGTAAGAAATTTTGTATATTTGATAGCAATATTTTTAGAATATACTGTATTGGGCTGTATATCATGTTATCCTTTAGGTGACATATATGATGACATCTTTTTCTTTAAAATACCAAACTATTTCAGAATATGAAACGTAATACTCTATACTACTTTGATTCAAAGACAGTATTAGATAATTGATACAAACTAAGAATAGCTTTAGTCAAATAATTAAAATGAATTAGGCTGAAAAAATAAACACATACAAAAATCCAACTGTGGCATATCAATTGAACATTGATCTTTAAAAAAATATTTATGTCTCCAAGTAATGCAGTGTTAAGGACACAGTCATTGGCTTTAAATATCTTTCAAATAATGCACATAGTATAACTTCACAAATATGCTCATCTTTATATACATGTTTGCTCATTTCTTTGCTTTTGATTCTGTTTAATTATTTCTCTACTTATTCATTTTCCATTGGATAAAATGATCTTTTCTTGCTCTACCCTGTTTTTTAATAGTTCTTATAAAGAAGTGTTTTTTTTTTATTGATACGCCCTTTACACAATTAGTCAGAAAAATTTACATGCACACATATACAAACACACATGTATATTACAAATGTACACAGACATACAGAGACATTATACATACACTTTGTGTAGTTACCTTTACACATTTTCTTCCACTTCTCTTCATCCAAGGCACTTGTTCCCTTTAAATCTGTCTCTTGGTGTCTTTCATTCAATTTGAGTTAATCTTTTAACAAGTACAAATACACAGAGAAACCAGGCCCTTTCAGCATCTAAAGGAGGGGTTTGTTAAGCAAAGGCAAGTATGATCTTGTTTATTAGATAATAATAAAGTGAATCAGAAAGTCATGTTTATGATTCCTGATAGATATAATTCTACCAAGATATAAATCACTGCACAGGCCAATCTGTTATTACAGTCAAACTCAGTCATCCAACTAAGAAGTTTTCCATAATGCACTCTTGCATTACAAACTAGTACCATTACTCTAAGGAAATTAAAATTATTTTTCCTATTTTCAAAATTGGAGATAAATGACATTGGGGTGAGTATTGAGGCAGGGACAAGACAAATACACTCTTATGGATAAAATATTTCAGTGGGACATGGAGATGAAAATCAAGCAATCATGTAGGGGAGGGGAAACAATTCTAGTTAGAGTGGGCAATGACTGCCTTTCAGGGCAAGTAATCTTTGCACATAAACGTGAAAAACGTCAGGGAACAATTATTGATTTAGTAAATGAGTAGTATGATGACTGATCTCCTATATATCATCCCCACTGAATCATGCACATGTCAGAATTAAATCTAAGGTAGCTTGCAACAGCCTTAAACAACTGAATGGTGACAATGAAAATTCTGACACTAACTTTCAAATCCAGGGCAGATTTACTCTTCTTTCTGTTTGAAAACTTGTCACAAAATCCCTGAGCTGCTATTTGGGGAGTCCTTTTGTTTTGCTGGAGAGGTCAACGGGAAAGATCAACTATAAGAAACACGTGGAGAAAAGAAGCCTAGATACTACATGTAGAGAGAATGAGTGAGGTCCATCTGTTCTTTCATACCAGTAAAGCCTTAAAATGATGCTCATTCTAGCAAGTATCCTGTGTCTGCTTTAGGCTCATGTCAATAGCTTTTTAACCTGATAACCTGCATTTTCACTGTAATGGGAACTGAAAAATTATGCAGCTCCTTCTACCATCAACTCAAAGACATTGATTAAGAAGCTTCAGGTAAGATCAGCAGGAATGAGAAACTGAATCCTCTATAAATCTACAGAGCTTAGAAAGAAAATATGTTTTTTGTTTTAAATAAATATACTTGCCATACCAGGTAGGTTTATACATATAACAAAAAATCTGAAGGCTTTTGTTTGAAAAAAATAAGTTGTGGAAATAATGCCTGATATTTATCATTATGCAGGCCATTTTGTGATAAGGTAGACTGGGTATGATAAGGAGTGTACATGTCTTGCCAAGTTCATTGTTTATTAATAATTAATTTATATAGTTTTCAAAGTGCAGTATTAGAGCTTCAGCAATATTAAGACATTAGTTATATAATGTCAGAGTTAAGTAAGTAAAATAACTTACTGGCCAAGGTCTATGTAAGGTTATAAATTTAGCAAACCAAATGATTTTTATTCCTAATGTAAGGATTGGCATAAAGTCAGTATCCATGAGTGGTAATAGGAGAGACCATATTTTGTTAATTATCTGGATTGTTTCAGATTCCATAATGAAACAAGAAAAGTTGATTTTAATATTTATAGATATTCAGTCTGGTCCAAAATTCTATAACTTTCCGTAAGGGTTAGAATGTTTCACATCTACCTTCTCTTATTAATCAAAGTAATTTTATTATTTGCTTTCTTTTTCCCTTTTTTATTGTCATTTGAAGTTTGATTATTTAAAAATACAGTCAGATTTTTAAGTCTTTCTAGAGAATATGTTTCCTTTTACTCCAATGTCAAACCATTTAATCTTGGTCACCGTCTTTGGAGAACACCTAGTCCATATTTCTGCCAAGTAAATCTGTTCACTTAAGGAAATCATGAAAGTATCTTTTATATCTTGTCAATAGCACATAGTATATAGTAAACACTTTATGCTCAGTGCATTTTGATTAGAAAAATAAACCTCTCAATTTATGAGTAACTTTTGATTTCCAGATTCATTGTCTTACATATTTTTGTAAAAATTTTACCTATCCTCTGTTCCATCTAATTTCATCTTACACTCAATTCTCATTAACTTCTCTATTAGTAAATGCATATTAACAGTCTGATGTGTATATTCAAATAATTTCTCTAGTGATGAATATGTCTAAATATAATGAGAATAGGGCATGTGCTATATCCTATGCGTATTTCAAGGATCTTTTGAAAATATTTATGTGGGAATGGTTGGTGAGCAATGATTCCTTTAGAAAACTCACTATGATAGCAGGAAAAACTAGAAGCATATATACAGACAATGTTGATAAGAAGTGATTTTCATAGACACTAGAAAAGGGTGACAAGGGTTAAGATTAGGGTGAAAGTATCAGGCATGAGGAAGAAGAGTGGAAGATTAATACAGCCAGAACTCTATTTTCAGAAAAGCAAGTATGAGTATGTGAGATGAAGCACAGAGAAATAGAGATTAAGCTAGAGATAGAGAGAAATGACTTGTCAATATATATAGTGCTAAAGAAGTTGAAAAGTAAATGACACCTAACATTTAAAATCCATAGCAATGACAAACCCAAAACAATGAAAAAGCACTATTTCACATGCATGTATGTACACATATAATATTTCTCTAATTTTAATATTGATTTTTCCTGACTTAATTATACTTAATGAATATAAAAACATTCAAATATATAAAGGATTCAATTCTCAAAAATGTGCTTCAGAAATATTAAATTTAGTTAAATTTATTTGAAATATGCATTTCTACTTGTAGGCCATTTTATTTTATAAATAATAAAAGGAAATGAAGTTTGGATTGTTTTATAAAGCACCAAACAGATTATTCCTTTTCATCTTTTTAGCCATACATTTATTTAATAAAAATGTATTAAGTTCATCGTACTGTGCTAAGTATTAAGCTTAGTCTCTCATAAAGACAGATCTGATGTCTGCTCTGATAGAGCTTTGAATCTACTAAAAAAGTACATAATAGGATATAACAAAAGCATCTAGCCAATAATTTCAATAATTTAGAGCCACAATATTCAAATTTTATACAGACCAAATCACCTGAATCTAAAATAAAGGCAGATATTATTGCAGTAGATTTGAAGCAGTACTCAAGATGTTAGATTTCAAACAATTTCTAGTAGATAACAAACATTACTGGTATCTCTATAATACTTGATTAGAAGGAATATAGGACATCACAGTCTTTTTCCAGAAGAAACTATGTGTAATGTAAATCTTGAGTAAAGAATAGGTACTTTGATAAAGAAGACCAAGCCAATTATGTATTATAGATTTAAGTCAACAAAATTCAATGAATGTATAAAAAGAGAGCTGGATTACAGAACCAGAAGAAACTTAAAATGAAGAAAAATAGAGTTGAATGTTTTGTAAATTTTTGCACATGTTTTAGAAATGAATAAACTCCATTAAAAGTTGTAAACAAAGGAATGACATCATTGTGTTTATTAGACGGATCTCCCTAACCACTAAAGAAAAAGAGTGACAGAGGAATAGATTGAGTGTAAATTAACAGTGAGAGGCTTGTGCAGTTGTCCAGAAACATGAGGTATGGAAATTAAAGTCATGTTGTTGAGAAATAAAAAGATTCAAGAGAAATTTAGGAATGAGAATCAGATCGATGAATGTATGAAAGAAATATTTCTGGCTTGAGGAACAAGGTTTTATTGCTATTCACTAAAATAGCATCACCTAAGGTTCATCAGGTTTGGAAAAGTCATTTAATATGCATAATTTGGAGGTTTTAAACTTAAAATGCTTTTGCTCAACTTTAGGAAGTTTAACTGGCAATGAAATGCTTGGGTAATTTAATTGGGAAAAAGGGTTTAGTCTAGAGATATATAGAGACTCTTCTTCATATGATCAGAAGCAAATCAAGAAGTGGACAGATTAGTATGTAGGATATAAAGTCAAGTGAGAAAAACAAACTTTTATACATGGTGTTATGGTTTAGATGTGAGGCATTCTCCAAATTCTCATGTGTGAGACTATGCAAGAAAGTTTACTGGTGAAATGATTGAGTTATAAGAGTCTTACCCTATTAGAGCATTAATCCCCAGACAGGGATTAACTGAATGATAACTGAAAGCAGGTAGAGTGTGAATGGAGGAGTTGGGTCCCTGTAGTCATGCTTTGGGGATTGTATTTTGTTGTTGGTGAGCACAGCTCTTTCTCTGCTTCCTGGGGCCATGTTCCGAGCCTCTTTCCTCTGCAACCTCTTCTGCCATGATGTTCTGCCTTTCCTAGGGCCCCAAAGAATGAAATCAGCTGTCTACATCAGCTGTAAAGACTAAAGTCTTTGAAACCATGAGCACCAAATAAACTTTTCCTCCTCTAATTGTTCTTGTCAGGTCTTTTTTTTTTTTTTTATACCAGTAAAAAAGCTGATTAAATCATAAATTGGTAACTAGAATCAGGGCCATTGCTGTGACAATCTGACCATGTGGTTCAGAAGCTTTTGCAGCTTTTTGAAAATTTTAGGAGGGATTTTGGATAGGTTAGCAATGCAAGATGAAAAAGCTTTAGATTGTTGCAAGGGAGCTTAATGGGCAAGTCTGGTGGGAGCTCAGAAGACAAGCTCATGAGGTTTCAAAGGAGAAGGACACTATTGGAAATTGCACTAGAGGTCATTTGTGCTATGTTCTGGCTATGAAACTGTCTATTTTTTGTCCATGTCTGGAGATTTTCTGAGAGGCTGAACGTAAAAGTGATGGACTTCTCAATCTGGCTGAGGAAAATTTCTAAGCAGCATATCCTTCAGACAGTGGCATGGATACTGCTGGCGGCTTTTAACCAAGTTTAATGTGCTAATCAGGAACAGAAAACAATGGAGAAAGATTTTGGAAACCTGCAGTTTTGTAACAGTTCTCCACTTTATGCTTTGAATATATCCTTTGTTTCTTTGCCAGTGCAATTTATTTTTAAAATAATGTTTCTTTCTCTTCAGGTCTCCCTCCTCTTTCATAATCTCTCCAATTCCCTAATCTCAGGGGAAACATGATTACTTTTTTCACCTATCCTAAATAGAAATAGGATTACCTTTCTTCTCCATCCTAGGAAGAGTTCTCTTTTCTGGAGCACACACCCATTATAGGAAAGAAGTAATTTAACCTTTGGGGAAAGCACCAGAAGATCTCAAATTGACCATGTCTGAAATTAACAAGTGAATTACAGCTCCCACAGGGAACACACAGAATATAACATTTGACTCACATCTGGAAAAAAAAAAATCTTGTTCCCCTTGAGAGCAGAATCATAGCTTCTGGGACAGGAGTCCTCTATGCTTCTCCTTTGCTAGCAATGCAATATTTTTTTTACCCTTCTCAAAACCATGGCCTTATTTTAGATTGGCAATGAGGAAAAGAACCAAGGTTTCAGTTACACTTTGGCCAGAAAACTGTGAGTAAAACTGGGGCTAAGGAATGCGTGGTTGTTAAAGACATTAAAGCCACTGAAAAACACTGAAGACTTTGCCCAGAGACAGTAGGAAAGATGGCTTGAGTTATATATAAGAATGATTACACATGTTTTACATCACATGTCAAAATTCCAAATAGTTTATTGATATATAGGATATCAAACATAAAGTATTTTTAATATCTAACTCTATTCATATATGTACACACTAATACTATATGGGCAATGCATACTTCCATGGTTTCCATGGAATACTAGCACCATGTTGAATGTATATAAATATTAAATTAAAAAATTACTGAGGTTTCATGTTTCCCTATCCTTGTCACTTAAAATATGATCCTTATAACAGAAGCATAAATATTCCCTGAGAGCTTATAGAATTGCAGACTATCAGGTTTCACCTTGACTTATCAAATCATATTCTTATTTAAATAAGCTCTTCAGCTGAATTCATATGTAAAAGTATCATTAAACTAGAAAATAATCTACAAAATAAGTATAAGTTTAAAACTATATGTAATATGTAATCCTTCCATGATTAATTTTTTAAATATTATTAGTTCTTAAACTGTAAGTTAAGTACCTCTTCAAAATGATGGTCAAAGAGCCAGGCACTTTTATGATTATGTACCATGAAGACCAAACTAGCATTTTGAATTTATTCTGAAACACATTTTATTGGATTGTCAGTGACATCACTATCATTCTAGGCAATTATTCAAACCTCTGAAAAATCACATATTAATATACACTTTTCAATATATATATTAATTAATTATTAGCTGACCTTTCTTATTCTCAATTGCCTATTTTGTTTTTATGTTTAATAAAACTTTTACATCAGTCTGGACATGGTGGTGCACACCTGTAATCCCAGTGACTCAAAAGGCTGAGACAGGAGGTTTGCAGTTCAAGGACAGCCTCAGCAACACAGCAAGACCCTTAATATCTCAGTGAGGCTCTGTCTCAAAATAGAATTTAAAAAAATAGAAAGGGCTGTTATGGAATTCAGTGATAATGTTCCCTGGGTTCAATCTCCAGTACTAAAAAATGAAGCAAAATAGAAAACCAAAGACAAAAACATAAAACAAAAACACAGTATATAAAAAAAAAACCAAAAACAACAAAAAACTTGTACATCAGGATATATGATGCTTTTTTTTTTTTTGTACCAGGAACTGAACTTAATGGCACTCTATCACTGAGCTACATCCTCAGCCTTATTTTGTATTATATTTAGAGACAGGGTCTCACTGAGTTGCTTAGTTCCTCACTTTTGCTGAGGCTGGCTTTGAACTCGAGATCCTCCTGCCTCAGTCTCCCAAGCTGNTATATATATATATATATATATTTTTTTTTTTAAAGACTTCCCTAACAACCCAGGACCATTTAGTTTGAAGTTGTTGTATTTTATGCATTTACTCAATTTAGTAATTTTCATGTTATTTTGAAATTCTATACCTCACCCAAAGTTGCTAATATGAAGAGAAGAAACTAGGGTTTTTTGTTTGTTTGTGCTGGGAATTGAGCCTAGGGGTATTTTTACCACTGAGTTACACCCTCAGTCCTTCTTATTATTTATTTAGTTTTTATTTATTTACATTTTAAAATTTTGAGACAGGGTCTTGATAAGTTGCCAAATTGATACTGGCCTCAAGCTTGTAATCCTCACACCTCATCGTACCAAGACACTAGGATTCAGGATTCAGGTGATCATTTTCATGATGACTGATTTAAAATACTTGTCAGATTATTTCAACATCTGATTTATCCCCATAGTGTCATTTGTTATTCTATTTTCTTATTCATATTTTGATATTTCTCATCCTTGGTCTAATGAGTGATATATAGAACATTTTGAATATTGTGTTTTGAACCTCTGAATTCTGTCTAATCTTTCTCAGTAGGCATTTCCCCTTTTGGAAGTGTACCAGGAAGGTCAAGTGGGTATTCACCTTCAGCTTTCTGATGGAGAGTGGTAGATCGCCTTCATTCTGGCAAAAGTAAAGCACTGTGTCCTCTCCTCGCTTGTGATGTTTTCAAAAGTACAGTTCCTTCCAGAACTTTCTGACACACTCAGTGTGAGCTGGTCATTGACTTTCACTGCTCTGTTGCAGTAGTTACCACCATGTCTGACAGTAACTACTGTGTTGTTTTGCTTTTTGTTATCTCTTTATTTTAAATATATTCTGCATAATACCTGTTTTAGCCAACTTTTCATCACTGTCACAAAAGACCTGATAAGAACAATTAGAGAAGATGTTTATTTGACTCATGGGTTCAGAGGTCTCAGTCTATAGATGGTCAATTTATAGCTCTGGGCTCAAGGTGAGGCAGAACAAGGCAGAAGGGCTTGGCAGAGAAAAGAAAATCAAGAGATGGCAAGAAGGAAGTAAAGAGAGAACTCTATTCACTAGGGACAAAGTATAAGTCCCCAAGTCAAACAGCCCCAGTGACCTACCTCCTCCAGTAAATACTTGTTCCAGTTACTATCCAGTTAATCCACATCAACAGATTAATTTGGTGATTAAATCATGTCTCTCAAACCCAATCATTTCACCTCTGCAAAGTTTTGCAACATCTCATACATGAGAATTTGGGAACACCTCATATCTAATCCATAACAAAATTACCACAATGGTAACTTGATTTTTGTGCCTGACCAAGCAGCACTGCCAAGGAGTATGTTAGGGGGAAAGATTTAGTTCTCTCCTACCTCTACACCTATCTACTCCCAAGCCAATTAAATCAATCCAAGTAAACATGTTGTGCATGATATTCAAATGCAGCTTCAAGAGTATTCCCAGAGCTTCTCTCTTACAACAAAGTGTTAGCTTCACAGCTCTCTGTACATACTAATTTGCACATTGAATTCTTAAAAGGTCTGTTTTTGTTTTTGTTTATTAAAATGTAGGCTTTGAGGTATTTTTCATAGTTATCAGGTAATTTTTAAAAATCAAAGTTTTTTATATGATATTAATAATTCAAATGATAATGTTTTATTGTCTTTTATTATCTGCTGCAAATATATATGTGAAGGAAATACTGGATTACATTGCCAAGTTTTATATTTGATAGATTACTTTGTTAATCTATCAATACATATTTAATTTATTTCCATTAATTTTATGAAGTAGATGTTATTTGTTTAATGGTGTTTCCCCTGAGTTTTTCATGTAGGTGATTGGGGAAATAAAGACAGACATTTTGAAGAAGGAAAAAAAAATGATCAATGAAGCAGATGCTCCATAAATTTATTATGAGTATTATTATTATTTTATATTAAATCTTTGAAAGGGGACAAAAAATGTTGATATTCTTTATTAATTTTTTTAACGAGAATGGCATGATATGCTGTATTTGACTTTATGTTAAAGAGCTTGCTTTCTTTGATTTTATAATCTCAGTGTTTAATTTTTCTTCTCTTGGAACACAATTTTACATTTTGTTATGTTTGCTGTCTATTGATATGCAGCTTGAATTTGGAATAGATTCCTTTTAAGCTAAATTTACTATTTTGGTTAAGTAATGAACAAATCATTTTGTCTCAATATTTCAGATTTACAAATTTCTTTTTTTCTCAAACATGTACAAATTACTTCTCCTCAAAGTCCACATTCTTATTCTAAGTGTAGGTGTATTCAACTTTAATCAATGTCTTTGACCATTTCTTATATACATAAACATTTTTAAAGTATTCAAAGTTCAATACAGAGTCAAAAGAACTTTCTCATGTTATTTGCAGATAGTGTACCAAAAGCGAAGTTTGACATTAAAACAATGTGCAAAATAAATAGTTAAAAGTGGAGTCATTAAATGTGTTCCAGCATTTCAAAATCATGAGCTAAATTTTATATAGTGTAGGTAGCTGTGCATGGTTAAGAGATCTTAATAAAAACAATTCAATGCTTGAATATAGGACCTTTCTAATGTTGTGCTAGGATCATGTTTTGTAGTGAGAGCAGGAAAAGGTACTTGTATTTGCCTTTGCCATTTTCTTTTGGCTTACAATCTTGTTGCTGTGATGAGGCAGTAAATTCCAGTTTCCACAGGACTCTATCCGCACTACCTCAAGTCTTTCCATTCCCTGAATATACCCAGCATGTTCTCAACTCGGATCTTTGTGTTCATTATTCTCTCTTTCTCCAGATAACCCAAATTACTCTATCTCTTACTACTCTCAGTTCTCTGGTCAAATGTCACCTCTTCATATGTAAGTTTAATGATTATATGATTAAGAACATATATAAGTGATTATATTTCTTGCTCTATTTGCTTTATTTACCATAATATCTGAGATACAATGCATTTTTATCACATATTTATCACCAGTAAAATACAAATTGTTGAAGGTTGGAGGCTCTATCTGCAAGATTCACTCTGGCATGAAGAAAAAGTATCTGACAGGTGTTTGATGAATAACTTGTTCCTTTGGCTCTATTCCTTTTGTAGTTGCAGGAATACAATTAATTTCCAAGTGTCCCTGTTTGGACTTTTTCTTTTCACGAGGGTTGGTTAATCTATATGATTTTTGATGTATAACTAATTGGCCTTTCTAAAAATTTCTTCTGACTAAATTTGTAACCACTTGCTACCCTTTCTACAGATGTTCATGTGTAATAAAATTCTTCCTATTGAATAATCTAAACTTGACTCTATCAAGACAATCAAATTACAGAAGCTCATGAATGTGCCTGTTCAATCTTCAATAGATGTATGTGTTTATAGTTTTATTTGTTAGACAGGTTTTTATTACTGTGACCAAAACAGCTGAAAGGAAAAACTTAGGGGGAAAAATGCTTACTTTATTCACTGTTTCAGATATTTCAGTCCAAGGTCAGTCAAGCTTTGGGGAGTCAGAACATCACAGTGAAAGGGCATGGCAGAGGAAGATGTTCATTTTATGGTAGCCAACTGGAAAGTAGAGAGAGAGAGGAGAGAGGGCAGGGTGATTAGAGAGGACAGGTAAGAAGGTTAAAGGAAGGGGGTGGGTACAAGATAAAACTTTCCACAGGACACCTATAGTGACTTATTCCCTCCAACTATACCCCACCTCCCAGGAGTTCATTCAGCTATTGATGGATTCATCCATCTGATGGATGAGGTCAAATTCCTCATAGTTCAATCATTGCATAAAAGCTTCATCTCTGAACATTGACTCATTGGGGACCATACTTTCAACACTTAAACTTTTGGGGAACATTTTAGATCTAAACCACAATAATTTATTGATTTACTCATACTTTCATTCTTCAGCTTTATACTGAGTACATACCTTGTGTTATGATTTGGATGTGAGGTGTCCCCCAAAAGCTCATGTGTGAGACAATGAAGAAGTTTTAGAGGTAAAATGACTTGGTTATGAGATCCTTATCCCAATTTGTGAATTATTCCTGTGATGGGGATTAACTTAGTGGTAACTGAAATTGAGCAGGGTGTGGTTGGAGGAGGTGGTTCACTGGGGTCAGGCCTTTGTGGTATATATTTTGTACCTGGCAGGTGGAGTCTCTCTCTCTCTCTCTGCTTTCTGATAATCATGTGATCCACTTCCCTCCACCACCTTCTTTCTCTATGATGTTCTGCCTCACCTGTAGCCCCAGGGAATGGAGCCTTTCTACCATTCACATATTGCTATGAACTGAAAGTTTCACACATGGAAGCCCTAACCCCTGATGTGATAGTATTAGGAGATTGGTCTTGGGAAGAGATTAGGTTTAGATGAGGCTGTGGGTGTAAAGCTTCATGATAAGATTAGTGCCTTTATAAGAAGAAGGGGAGACACTAGAGCCTTCTTTCTCAACCATGTGAGATGCACCAAGAAGGCAGCCAACTGCCAAACAGGTAGGAGGCTTTCCCTGAAATTGACCTTGGAGGCACTCTAATCTCAGATTTCCTGTATCCAGAGCTGTGAGAAAGAAATGGTGTTTTTTTAAAGTCGACCACTCCATTGTGCATGAGTATAACCAGCCAGAGCTAAGACAAATGTGGCTGTGGTTTGCACTTCTTGCCTTTCGTAGAGGTGCTCCAGGGAACAGGCGTGTTTACCACTGGTCCTGTGACTGGTTCTAGTTAATGTGAATGAAGGGGGTCTGTGTGACTTCTAGGCCACAGCATTAGAAGAATCAAGGGTATAACTTCTACATTTTCTCTTTCTTCTTGTTTCTCCAACCTGACAGACAGGTTTGTACACAGGCGATGTATTTGGAAAAACTGTCAGGAACAATAACACATAATAATTCTCATAAATGAGTGAAGAAATCAGAATGGGCAGAAAGGAGTTTTCTTCTCTCTGGAGAAAAAACAAAATGTTATCAGTACACAGAGACCTCAGCCAGTTCCACACTGAACTCTTAAGTGGGAATGACATTTCAGAGGTGATGTCTGAGAAAGTGGCATAGGACTTAAACACTCTCACTGGTCAGTCATTGGTTGGACCTTTGCATCATTTTTTTTTTTTTTTATTTTAGCAAAGAGCACTTAGCTTTGTGTCTTCAATGACCAGCACTCCTGTCAACTGAAGGAACTTCAGTCTTGAAAGGGAGGTACACCACAGCCTTCAGTGTCCTTCCTGGTGCAAGACACAGATCACACTAAGGCTCATGTGAGTCTTGGAATCTTGAGACAGAAGGTACCTGGTACCTGAATTACACTGTGAAGTGTATTTCTCTAACACATGCACTCAACCACAATGTGTTTTATCTAAAGAAAGTATCAGTATAACAGTTAATCTGATACACAAATTTCAGATAAATTTTGTCAATTTTGTTCAGAATAATCTGTCTCTAATATTGTCTGTTTCAAAAAAAAATCTGTCTTTTAAGTTAAAGGAATGAAAAGTACATAGAACAATTACACAGATGGCAGAATGTTTACCAGAGTTGCTGGGAAACTCCTGTGAGAGGCTATATTTCAGAAGCATAATATCCAATGTCATTGATTTAAAATTATTCACCCCTGAGGGCTCTTAAACTACACAGCATTCTCTCCGCAACAGTTTTCATGTGAGGTATTAAAATCTGGTAATTCCACATATGTATTCATTATTTGAATACTCTATACTTGCAGGAAAAAAAATGTTCATTATTAACCACAATTTTTTCAGCTTAAAAGCTGTGATTTAGTCTCAGTTTGCTGTGTTGCAAAGGGAGATGGTAGGTGAGGGTATATATAAATGGGTATTTTTGAGAATGATAATCCTAAATTCTTATGCTTTCCAACTGGAGATGTAGGATAAAAATCTATGATGAGAAGAATAACATGCCTTTCAGAACTAATATTCACTACTCAAACACGATTCAAGGATCTAAGATAAATACCCATCCTGTTAATGCTGTCAGACATAATTCTTAACATGAAATGTTTCTGCATTCTAGGCCAAGTAAATCAAATGGTCCAGAGCTTAATCTTTTTTCTATATTGCCTTTTTATGTTGTGGGGGAATATGGATATTTTGACTTTTTTAACCACAGATTTTTTTTCTGATATAAATTATATGGTTTTGAGTACTAAAGTATATAAATAAACTAGGAAATTTAGAGAAATTTAGAGATTTAACTTAATTCTCTAAACTCAATTTAACCCTCTACTGTAATATAATTGTAGGAAACAGCCAATCACAATGGAAAATATTTGAAAAAAATTTTCTGTAGTGAACATGTACAGATTTTTCTCATTCATGGTCTCTAAACAATACAGTGTAAAAATTATTTGAATAGATTTTGTATTGTATTGGGTATTGTAAGTAACTTAGTGATTACTTATAATATACAAGTGTGTACTTTAGGTTACATGTAAATAATACCACATCTTTTATAAGGGACTTCAGTATCCACATATTTTGGAATCCACAGGGGACCAATCTCCTGAGGACACAGAAAGAGGACTGGTTAGCACTGGTGTTAGGCATGTGGCTTTAGAAACAAGAGTGGTCCTGGACTTTTGGAATCATTGATACAACACTTATTTGTGACATATGGCTATAGATTGGTCACTGAGCCTTAAGTTTGTTATTAACAAAATGAGTGAAATTATGTCCGTCTCGTTGAATTTGTGAAGATTAATTGATATGCACGCAATGGTTCTCACAAAGTGGGTCATAATGAACAAGCACTCTAAAAGTATTGGTATTTTTCGTTTTATTATCATTATTTTAAACACAAGTAAAAAAAAAAACTTCACTTGAGAGCTATTCAAAACATAGTGTATGTTTCTTTGACGTTACTGGTTTCTGTGTTCTCATTATAATTTAGGACACACCATTAATCATGAAGTAAATATCCATCATCAGATACTTAGAAATAAATAATCCTTCATATTGCAAAAATTATAAGAATTTAGAAATTGTTGTCTCATTTGCATAATTTAAAAATGTTATTAATCAGAAGTTTATGTTTCTAATATTGTAAGCTCTAAGTGATGAAAACTATCTGATATTCATGAAATGACAGAATACAATATCTGTATTTTAAGATACATACGTAAATATGAAAATTGTTGTATCCTACAAAGGAGATACAAGATTATCAAATCATCAGTTCTGAAAAAAAATACTATTTGAAAGAAAAGTGGTTTTAAATTTCTACATTGCTGCCACCATCTGAAAAATTCCCTCCCCCTAACAATTCATATGTATGTATTTCAACTCCCAATGTGATAGTATTAGGAGACAGGATTTAGGACTGATGAAGTAATAACAGGGTAAGACCTAACTCATAAGCTGAATTAGTGCCTGTATTAAAATGGCCCATCTATGTCGTGTGAAAGCATAATGAGAAAGCACTGTCTATGACTCCAGGGCAGCCTCTCAATAACATTGAATCTCAATTTGACCTTTATTTTCAATTTCTCAGCCTGCAGGATAGTGAGAAATAAATTTGTTTTATAAGCTACCTAGTTTGTGATATTTTGTCATAGCAACTTAAAAGTTCTAAAACATTCACCCCTTAAGTAATTGAAATTATTTTAATTTCTTAAACAGTAAGTATTTCTTTCCAATATTACTGTGAAAAATATTTTTACATGTTAAAATGTACTTTAATGCAAACATCTGGTTAATTCATACACATCATCAGCTTTTAGCTTGCTTGTGTTTTTCTAGAAATGCCTTCTCTTGAAAGTTTAACCTATCTTTTGTATCCTTGTGATCTTTGTCTTCTTTCTCTTCCTCTTCTTCTTTCTTTGATCCTGGATATTGGACCTTGGGATGCTTTATTATTGAACTTTTTATTTTGAAACAAGGTTTTTAAAAATTGCTTAGGGCCTCATTATGTTGCCCTGGGTAGCCTCGAACGTGTAATCCTTCTGCCTTAGCTTCCCAACTCTGAGATCATGGGCATGTGCCACATACCTGGCTCAATTCTTCCTTATAACTTGTATAACTTTTGAAATTTTTCTACACATTTTTAGAGACTACATAATTATTTCTTCCAATTAGACAAAAATTCATGAGAAATGATAGTATTTTATTTTTGTACACATTTACCCTCTGATCACTAATGCAGTGCCTAGTATTTATTTAATTATTGATAATTGTTTATGAGCTAGTTAGATGAATAAAGGCTTAAGTTTATATAAAAATCATCAAGAGATTGCAAAAAAATGATCAAAAACGCAAATAAATGCAAAATCACATTGAAGAAAATATATTTTAAAAGTACTTGTTTTTTGAGATGTTTTGTAATATAAAATAAATGTATAATTTATTATAAATAAATTCAGCTGATCTTCTAGATAATAAATAATACAATTTTATTTGCAAAAAGTAAATGAAAAATCTAAATTTAAGGAAAACTTAGAAGACATACAATATATACTACAAGAGTTAAATTGATTTATACATAAAATTTCTTTGTTTAAGCTACTATAAAAATACCATTAACTAAATAGCTTATAAACAACAGAAATTTATTTCTTACAGTTCTATAGCCTGAGAAGTACACGATACAATCGAAAGAAGATTCAGTGTCTAGAGAGGACATAGTCTTGTTCACAGGTGATACCTTCCTATTACATCCTTGCATGGTAAAAGAGGCAAGACAATTCCTTAGAGCTTCTTTTGTGAGGGCACAAGTACCATCATTAGGGCTCCACCTTCAGGACTTTACCACTTCCTACAAGGGTCCCTTCTAAATTAGGATATCGCATACGAATTTTGAGGGTACACAAACATTCAGACCATAGCATGAAAAGTACTGATCAACCTTTGATAAAAATAGAAACCAGTGACATTGATATGCAATTAAGTAAAGAACAAACAAAATACCAATTCATATGTGAAAGTATAGCATCATCAAATGATGCACTCTTGTAAAAAAATTGGTAGAAGAAAATAACAGACAAATTACTGAGTATTTAGGAAAATGATATTTTGTTACACTGCTGGGCCCTTATTTTCATTCATTTTTCCCCCAAGCAAGTTGTCATAGAGTAACAAAAGAGAGTAATGTAATAACCCATTCTTATTTAACTCTAATTATTTTTAAAAGGAGCATAATACATGCTCTATGAAAAGTCTATAAGATGTGCATATTTGAAATTCAATAGTTTAAGCTATAAGCATTTACACTAAATAGATTATGGAAGATATATAAGAAGGTTTATAAAAAATAATTTGCATCAGGAAAATAGTTTAATAAGTAATAAATTGCTGAAATATATTCATTTGTAGCTTCTGACACCTTTTCTCTCTCCCTGATCAATCTGGCTATGAACATTGCCTACTGGCGCTCCTACCAAATTACATGCACAATTCTACTATTCTGCTTTCCCAGGTAAACTTAATGCAGGTCACTCCCATGCCTTATGAGGCAATTTCAAAAACTTATTTGTTGTTTTCACAGATCCAATTTATGTCCTCCTGTTTCAGTCACCTTTATCACCAAAACACCTAAAAAGCATAATTAGAGGAAGAAAAGTTTATTTGGGGTCTCATGATTTTAGAGGTCTCAGTCCACAGACAGCAGGCTCCATTCCTCAGGGCTCCAGTGAGGCAGAACATAATAGTAGAAGAGTGTGGTGAAGGGAAGCAGTTCACATGATGATCAGAAAGCAGAGAAAGTCTAAGCTCAGATCCCCAAATATATACCCCAAAGGCACTCCCCCAGTGACCCACCTCCTCCAGCCACACTCTACCTGCCTACAGTTACCACTTAGTTAATTCCTGCTAAGGGATTAATTCACTGATTAGCACAAGGCTCTCATAACCTCAAATCCAATCAATTCACCTCTAAATCTTTTTGCATTGTCTCATACATGAGCTTACAGGGGACACCTAATACCTAAACCATGACACCTCCCTTTTTACTTATACAAAAACAAGGAGTATGCTGTTTGGGGTTTTTTGTTGTTGTTGTTGTTGTTTGTTTGCTTATTTGTTTTTGGTACCAGGGATTGAATCCAGAGACACTTGACCACTGAGCCCCAGCCCCAGCCCTATTTTGTATTTTATTTAAAGACAGAGTCTCACTGAGTTGCTTAGCACCACACTGTTTGCCGAATCTGGCTTTGAACTTGTTATCCTCCTGTCTTAGCCTCTGGCGCCTCTAGGATTAAAGGGGTATGCTACTGCAACTGGCCAGTGTGGTGTTTTTACAACCAAGTTTTATTGTTTCACTTCTTTCAGTGGCTTCCCACCCCACTAAAATGCTGCTCTTATAAGCTGCATCTACATGCCCTCATCTGCTCACACTGATCACAATTTTCATCAGTCCCTCTGGTCTATTTATCTTTTCTTAATAATGCTAAGAACCATCTCATTTTAAGATTTTAAAAGGGGAGAGAATTTCTTTATAAAGTATTATTAAAATTATGGAGACTTTCTCTCTTCAACTTATGCAGATTTTATATTTTCTCTTTTTTCCAGTATTTTTATTACTCTTATAATATTTATGTAATTTAGATTATTGGATTACCCATTAATATATTTGTCTAAACATGTATAACCAGAGTATTTCTAAATAATCATACAATCGAGTACTTCATGATTAGTCTAATGCAAAACTAAGGTATTTTATTCTTATTTATTTTTAAATAAGTGAATATGATATATTCAATTATGCCTCATTTTATTATTTTCATCTTAACCCCCCTAGAAGTGTGCTTTATCCAATTCTAGACTTGATAGAATATCTTTAGTTTGGCCTATGAAATTTGTTGTCTTGATTCCATTTAAGTGAAAGTGACAAAGTAAATTGCATAGCTGTAATCAACCAAAAGGATTTAATGCAATTTGAGAATAATACAGTTTTGCAGTTGGATCCCTGTCATTATTGCAGCATTTTTATTTACATAAGTTTTCGTTACTTCAAAAATCACAATAGCTTCCCTTTCTTCCTTTACTCTAATTATAAAATTCAATAAATTTATGTACCAAGATTCACATTTCAGTGGAAGTGAGTTGTGATATACAATCATCTAAATATCAATCATCTTGTCTCCACTTCTCCACAAGTAATAGAGGGGGCAGGATAATTCTTTGTTGGGGGTAAGAGAGGGGCTGTCCTCTATGTTGCTCCACAATATATGTGGCCTATACTGAATAGATACCCCTGGCCTCTACTCAACCTCCTAGCTTTCCCACCAGTTATGATAAACAAACCTAGATATTGTCAAATGTGCCCCGAGGAAAAGTTTGTGAGTGTGTGTGGCAGAGGATCATTTCTTGCTGTGAATAATGGATATAAATAAAGGGAAACCTCAATACATTTAAATTTTATCTCTGAAGAACTGAAGTTCTTGTTTACAAATATCTAATGTACATTTTACAGTCATATATTGAAAATATTGGCATTGAAGCACTCTATTGACCTTCCAACTTTTATGACTTATTCATTCATAATCCATTTTTACATAGACATTTTTGTTTTACTTAAAGTGGCCTTCCTTTCTAGAAAAAGTTCATTTTGTTTTCATTATTTTAATTTAAAACATGTCAGAAATTTACTAGTCTCCCACAGAGTCAATATATCCCATTAAATAGGCAAATTTTATTTTCCATTTTCTCTAAATAAAGTGCCAATGAAATTAGAAGTTTAATTATACAGCACACTGATATTTGAGCAATTTATCACTTTGTTTGCTTGCATTTTCTTTTAATTTAGTTTTACTGCAACACAGACAAGAATCCATACTTTAGCATAGAATGAGTTCCAGTTCCTCGGAGGCAATTTCTTTTTCCCTTATTGTAAGACTGTCACATTCGTTTGTACACCAAATGCTTATTTGGGATAGAGGATTTTGCTTCCTACATTTTGGGCTAAGCTGATAAGAATTGAATTTTTTTTCCCCTCCTAGCTTGCTTTAGAGGAAGATTAAAAACATAAAAGCTACATTTAATGTATTTTTAGCTGCATTCAGGGATCAAGTTAACTGGACTTCTGATATATCCTATGTTTAAAGATCACTTCTTTCCAAAACAAGTATTTTCTTTAGTGAGAAAAAGACCTCAGTCTTATCATATTTGACAGCATTGTAGAGAATGGAAGAGGAGACTTAAGATGAGAACTGTAGAATGTTACAACTGGAAGATAATCCAAATGGTTACACAGAATTCCATCCCACTTTTCAATTCTAATGTGAAGCACAGAGATTAAAGAGCATACAAAATAATCCAAAAAAGTAATTAATTGTCAACTGGAACTTTAACCATCTTAACTAAAATCATGTCAGCAATAATTTTTACCAATGCAAAATGGGGATTGGAGGAAGACTGATTTTAACATAGTTTTAATTGTAGTGCTTATATGGTTAGGCAAATGCTTAGAGGGCAATCAAGATCAAACTGTGCAATCTAAAGAGAAAAAAATTGAGTTGTGGTTCCTCAGTAATTTAAGAAAGTCACAATAATGCCGTTAATCTTTCAATCTTCTCTTGTCTGACATATGACAAGCCTATATGAGATGAGGAATTTGTGTTTATATGTGTCTATGTATGAAAATCATATATATATATATATTTACTTCTGAATGAAATGAGAATTAATTCCACTATAAGTGAGTTTGCTTTAAGTAGTAGAAATAGCTAACTAGGTGGAAAACATGAAAATCCATCTTTATAATTAATTTTAAAAAGGAAAATGCAATGTTAAGTTCAAAAACACATAAATCATGCAAATAAGTGTGACAGAATTTATCTTTTTTGTTATATTACATAAAATAATATATATGATAAAATATTATATATATATATATATATA
>NW_026000108.1:26092720-26133566 GCF_001458135.2 Marmota marmota marmota | reverse complement strand
TATATATATATATATATATATATATATATATATATATATATATATATATCCTAATGAATGAAATAAACAATTGGTGTTGAGAGTTGAGAATTGGATTTCTTTTTGTGTCCTGCAAATTTTGTCATGAATGTCTTTATCTGCTTTTGGAATCAGCTTTCTTTACAAATTTTTTTTCAGAATTTTTGATCCACTATGGAAATTTAAACTTATTAATAACTATTAAAAATTATATACTGATTGGCAAGTCAAATTAATAAAATTTGATTTTAGAGTCATTAAACATTTAGAAACTTCATATACCTCATATCCGCCTCCTCATGAAGTCCAGGTGGACACTGTTATCCCTTCGATAACACTCCATTATCTTTTTCATAGCCATCATCAAAATTTAGCTCCATTTATTTTCTCATCTTTATTTATTACTTCTTTCTTTCACAGCTTGTAAGCTCTCTAGGATAGGATTCAGATATGCCTTGCACCTATATTATCTGATATTCAATTTATATATAATATTGTGAATTAAATGAGTAAATATACCAATCCATCTATAAATGAAAATAAATTAATCCTTGAATTACTAGAAAATAAACTGAAAAGATTAGTGAATTTATCGCACACTTGTTTCTTTTGATGAAATTAAACACCAGAAAACATTTAGTGAACAAGTACAGATGAAAAATATCATGAATAGGGGCTGGAGTTGTGGCTCAGTGGTAGAGTGCTCACCTAGCATGTGCGAGACCCTGGGTTTGATCCTCAGCACCACATAAAATAAATAAATAAAATAAAGGTATTGCGTCCAACTACAACTAAAAAATAAACATTTAAAAAAGAGAAAAAATATCATGAATAAAATTTATATATAACACATTAGACTGCTTTCCACAATAGCAGTAGCCCTGAGTTTACTTTGTTAGGGTTTTATCATTTGTTTTTCTGCTTGCAACAGAATTTTATAGCACAGGGATTTCGTGTGCTGATATACATTTTCTAATTTTTGGATTGAGGTCTCCAGGGAACATTTTGCAACATTGCCTACCCTGGAAAAGTCACATGCCTTGAATCTTCAGAC
Organism: Marmota marmota marmota; assembly: GCF_001458135.2. Classification (NCBI taxonomy): domain Eukaryota; kingdom Metazoa; phylum Chordata; class Mammalia; order Rodentia; family Sciuridae; genus Marmota; species Marmota marmota. Next base: position 26,132,494 of record NW_026000108.1, on the reverse strand, counting down.
TCTATTCCTTGCCATTCATATTCTCAGTTTCCTTTAAAGTCTTCCTTCCAAATAGTCTTTTGAGTAGATAACATTTCTCGCCCAATATTCAAGCACATCTCAGCAACTAGTCTCACTGGATTCATTCTCATGTCATATCTCTCCACATTGCTGCCTCAGTACAAAATTAATTTCTTCAAGAGGTTATGTCTTCTTTTCTTTCACAGCACTTAACTGAATAATTAGCTCAAATATCGCTGAAAGCAATAATCAGCACATTATGTATAGGATAAATTTAAACAATTTTTTTTGTGTGTGTAAATTCATATATCAAGACATTCATTTTCCTTTAAATATCCTAAACAAATCCTCTCTGTAACAATAAGAAAATTTTGAAAATGCTTTCAAACTCCTTTAAACTGATTATGATACACAAGTTTACATGATTCAAGTAAAATTCTTATCTGAAAGTGATAAAGAAGGTAAAGAAAACATGTATCAACTTCTGAATACTACCATTTCTTTATCTTTAGCTAAAAGAAGTCATTTAAGTTATAGTAATAATTATTTCCAGTTCTAAAACATTTTTAACATCTGCATCTGAAAATTGTTTCTTTCACACTAAGCACTTGAGTTCCTGCATTCAAGTTCTATTCTAATGAATTTAATTTAATTTGCATATATTTTGGCATCCTTGGGTAGCGCTAGGATACTACAGATCTTTTAGAATACCTGGATGTTCTCTGTTTCTTTTATGCTTCTTTTGACGTATAACATTGTCACATTGTTAATGAAAACAAATTTGACTCCCATTGAACTTGAAATGAAACTGAGAATCTTCCCTGTCGCCTGTGCTATTAATTCACCGTGCATTTTTCTAACCCCTTGCCACATTCTTTTTGATCTCACTCAGGATCTGCATTTACAATGACTGCTTCTCTGTTCTTCTATGGCACCAAGCCTTTTTCTACTTCTGATGTGCATTTGCTCCTTTATCTCATTATCGTCCTTCTATTCTTAATGTAAATGTCATCTACTCAGGGAGCACTTCCTATATCAACAGAAAATAATTAGTGAGAAAATGGGAAGTTTATTTTGGTTTTTGAGCTGCAAATTTTATGATTACTCCTTGAATGACTTTGTTTCTTGAACAGAATGTCAATGACTTGGATGTTTTTCATCCAAATAATGCTCAACAATTTTGTATAATAAATTATAATGTATGAGGGAATTTAATGTGGTACTAAAAACTGAACCAGCTGAAACCTTGCATTTTCAGGAGTGGAAATTTTAGCTTTCATAGATCATGATTGGTAGAGGCATTTTGCTTTTAAATAATTCAAATAATGTCTTTATTAATTATTTTATTAAAAACTATTATAGCTAACTAGCTAAAAAACATTTCTCAGATAAATTCCATCTGAATTCAACCATTTTCAAAAATATTTTCACTTGTTGATGTCAGAAATATTGAGTTTCACCAATATTTCTTGTGTGAAAACTTCTTATTAGATGACATTTATGACTTAGTTTTCATTGTCTGTCTTTCCACTGAAGTTACATATTTATGTTTATGTATTCTAATTTTCTTAAGGAAATATCAAGACCTAAAATATTAATGGGTTCATAAAAGGTCTAAAACACTGAAAACATATTTTGTTATTTTATTATTATTTTTTAATATAAGGGATTAAACAAGAGGTGATTTTACCGAGCCACATTTTCACCATTTTCTTTCTTTCTTTCTTTCTTTCTTTCTTTCTTTCTTTCTTTCTTTCTTTCTTTCTTTCTTTCTTTCTTTCTTTGTTACTTTGAGACAGGGTCTCCCTAAGTTCCTTAGGGCCTCACTAAGTTGTTGAGGCTGACCTTGAACTTATGATCCTCCTGCCTTAGTCTCCTAAGCTGCTAGGATTATAGTTGTGTGCCACCAGGCTCTGCTTATTAGCTTTAATAATAAATCTATATATAACTTTTAGCCAAATATTCCTATGAGTTTATTTGTAAACCTACGTTTATTGCTTTAAAATGATAAGAATAACTGTTATGATTTAGATATTGGGTGTCACTTAAAAGCTCATGTGTGAGACAATGCAAGAAAGATTAGAGATTAAATGATGGGGTTATGAGAGCCAGTCTGAAGAACATACTTAAAGGAAATAAAACTATGTTTTAAGTCTTCCTTCCTCATTCTTCATCACTGTGATTTACTGGTAGAGAAGGGAAAAAGCACGAATTCATTGGAATAATAAAGGATGAAGGATTAGAAACTGTATAATTTAAGCAACTGAGCACTTTCTAGATAGATTACTGAGGTGACTTGCTGCAGTGTGTGAATTACTATTGGGGCTTAACTGAGTGATAACTATAGGCTGGGAGGGTGTGGATGGTTGAGATAGGCCATTAGGGGTATGCCTCTGGGGTATATATATTTTGTATCTGGTGAGTGGAATCTCTGTACATCCTGATCACCATGAGAGCTTCATCCCTTCACAGTGCTCACCTTGAGTCTCAAGGAATGGAGTCCAATGTCTATGGACTGAGACCTCTAAAACTATGAGTCCCCCAAAAAACTTTTCCTCCTCTAAAATTTTTCTTGTGAATTCTTTTGGTCACAACAGTGAAAAAGCTGACTAAAACAGAAATGTAAAAGTTAATTTGTAAACTGTGTCACGTATATAAATAGTGCACTTAGAGAGCTATCTATTCATATAACTTGAGAACTATGATTGTTTTCCTGAATATTTTCTCCACTGCACAAGCATGCGACCTGAAATTTTGCCATCACAAAGTACGTGTTCAGATTGAGATTCTATGCTTGAATCGTTCTAAATCAAATGCCTATAAATGACCCCCAAAAGGTTTTATACTTGTAGTTAACTAATAAATCCTAAAAATATACTATATACCAGCTATTATTTTCAAATAAATTACCCTAAAAATATTACAAAATTAAAAACAATTGTGAATGAGTTTTTTTTTTTTTTTTTCATTCTTAGAGCTTATGCAATCAGATAGTCCATAAGACAGAGAAGAGAAACTAAAACCAGAGTTCAGAATTGTAGGATCATATCTCATTTATTACTTCAATAATCAATATTGAGAAATGGACAACAGGTATAACGACTATTATTAGTTAGGCTTGAAATACTAAGATTGTCCTTAAGATGGAATGCTATAAGAGATTGGGGCCCAAAAGTGGGGTTTCAAACTGCATGGATCTAAATTGTTGTTTTATTTGGACTAGAATTGCTCAAACGAATTTGACAGAGGTTGGACCTTCCTGGCTGGCTAGTGTTATTATATATTTATCTCCCATTGATAGCCACTTTTCCAGACACTTCACCAAAAAAAAAAGGTTTTAGGAAATACTACTTGACTATATGTTTAAACACAACCCCAATGGAAGGTAAGAAACACTTTCTAATATGAAATTATGAAAGTAAAAATAATTCACTTGCACTTAAACTACTTAATTAAAATGTATGAACCAGAAAACATCACCAGATAGATTGATATCTTTTTGTCTTTAAATTTTTCATTGGAACTCTTATATGTTGGTGATAGTTCGTATCTGTTTGTCAACTTGAATGGATAGAGGGATACCCAGAATATTGTAAATGCATATTTCTAGCTGTACCTGTGAAAGTTTTTCTAGAGAAGAGTGCTGTGTCAGTGAGGAAATTGAGTAGAGAAGATCCACACTGAATGTTGGTGGCACCAACAATAGACAGGAAACCAGGATGGAATACAAATGTGTAAGAAGGGGGAAAAGGGGGCTCACTGGAGTGCATGCCTCACATACCTTGGGTGGGTCCTTTTTTTTTTTCCCTGTTGCTGTATTTTATAGACATCAGACTCCAGATTTTTCAGCCATTAACCTTGGACTTGAACTTGCAACTATCCAGAGAACTATCCGGCCTTCAGCCTTGGACAAAACTGCAAGATGATTTCCACTTATTCTGAGGCTTCCAGCATCTTGGACTGAGCAACCCATTTACCTAGCTCTCCATCCTGCAGATGGTCACTGTGGGACTATTCAGCCTCTGGTGTGTGGGGAAAACCAATAAATCCCTTCTCATAATTAGACTTATTTTTTCTGTTCCTAAGCAGCACCCTAATACAATGTAATTTATCTGTTAATGGATATAAAACTAATTTCTACAGTTATCAACTTCATAAGCTGTTATTAAAATACTTACATGATTTGAACTGTTGACATGATCATGGTTGCTACTATTTTCTCCAGAATTTATATGTATATTGCTTTTGTTGGACAATTTCAAGAGAAGTGATAAAGTATTTTAATAGCACTGGATTTCTCAGGTTTATGCTCATTGTGTTTGCAAAAGTAAAGCATCTATTACCACATAAGTATGGTCAATAGGCCTTTGACACAGGAACAAAGCCAATACAATGGAACAAATATGATCTTTTCAAGAAATGATACAAGAACAATTGAACAACCTCATGCAAAAGACAAAATATTATTTCACACAGATCTTATATCTTTCACTAAAAAATTAATTCAAATTTAATTAAAGACCTAAACTTAAAATTCAAAAGTATAAAACTCCTAGAAAAAAGTCTAGATAACTTAGGGTTTGGCAATGATGTTTTAGATAAAACATTTGTAATGTTCTCAGTCAGTTGTTCTGGGGCAGTGGGATCAGTTGCCAAGAAAACAAAGACGACAAGGAGACAGGATATGAGATTTAAAGTTTATTGAGAAATCTTTGTAGGGAAGATCCAATTGTGACAGGCTGGACATGTGCACCTTCATTTCACAAGGTGCTTCCATTGCTTCACCAGAAAATAGTGCTTCTCTCCCTTTAATATTTTGTTCATCCCCCTTGATGAGCATTTCCCTCTCCACAGTGCTCTGTACTGGCCTGTTACTACTGGAAGACTTTGAAAGTTAGGCTAAAGATGCAGTGACATCAACAGTTTACTTAGTTGGCTCTGTTTCTTGTATAACCAGCATCCCAAGGAAAAGATGACATGGCATGCATGCAAAACAGCAGTTCCTACAGTTAACACTATTTGCAATACATAGGAGAGAGAGTCATTGTACTTCAAGAGAGTATTTACCTAGCTAGGCACAGTGGTGCATGCCTGTATTCCCAGAGACTCCAGATGCTAAGACAGGAGGATCCTGAATTCAAAGCCAGCATCAGCAACTTAGCAAGACACTAAACTACTCAGTGAGACCCTGTGTCTAAGTAAAATACAAACTAATACTGGGGATGTGGCTCAGTGATTAAATGCCCCTGAATTCAAACCCTGGTACCCATGAAGAAAGAGAGAGAGAAAGGAGAGAGCGAGAGAGAGAGAGAGAGAGAGAGAGAGAAAGAGAGATTGATTTACCTAGACACCATATTATTATTCTCCCCAACTGGGCTAGGTACTTGTAATGGAAAGGGGCATTTTAGGGATATGTGTTTTACTGCCCTCTTTAGTTCAAAGATGACACAACAACTAATTGTGCAATCCTTGAGAGAAAGAATTGATAAGAGAGACTTCATTATAATTAATAATTTCTGGTGTACAGAAATACTGTCAATAAATAAGAATTAAACTCAATGACTCAGAAAGAAGTGCAAGATATATATGATAAAGTATTGTGACCTAAAACATAAGAAAACTTATAAACTCTGTTTATACTAACTAGAAAGGGTAAAATGCACAACACTGACAACGCAAATGTGGTTGTTACTCTACAGAATGCAGACAGTAGAAACACTTGGGAACAGTTTGGCGGTTCCTTAAAAAAATAGACATACTGTTATCAAATAACTCAGCAATCACTCTTTAATATTACACTGTTATCAAATAACTCAGCAATCACTCTTTAATATTACACTGAAGGAGTGGAAAACTTGTACATCCCCCCCTCCAAAAAAACCCAATACAATGATATTTATAGCAGTTTTATTTATAATGGCCCAAATTTGGATGTAACCAAGATTTTCTTCAGTACATGACTGGATAAATAAACTATGTAGAATCAGGCAATGGAGAATTACTCAGTGCTAAGAATGAGCTAAACATAAGAACAAAAGCAAAAAACCCTGAAAAGACATGAATAACTAAATTGAAGAAATCAATGTAAAATGACTCCATACTATGGAATTCAATCTGTATGACATTCTGAAATAATTAGTGATTGCTGATGTAAGGCAGAAGGAGAAATGAAGAAGCATAGCACAGATTTTTAGGGCAGTAAACTGTATTATATGATTTGTCTAAACTCATAGAATCTACAACACAGGTGGCGAATTCCTAATGTAAACTGGACTGTGGAGGAGGAGGATGTATGAGTACTGTTTCATCAAGAACAACAAGTATATCATAGTAGGGATTTGATAACTGGGGAGGTCATGCATGTGTCGAATATATGGGAAATCTCTGTTCAATTTTGCCGTAAGACTTAAACTACTCTAAAGGAAAGTCCATTAAGAAAATATTAAAGGAGTTCTTTAGCATAGGAAATGTAATGACTTCATATATGTACCATTGTTGTAACCATGTTAAGCTTAACAAGATTAACAAATTAATTTTAAATTATCCCTCTGTATTTGAACTGATGATTTCTTCATCATTTCGTTAATGTTTTATGAATAACTATTAAACTAAAGACAACTTTACATATCTTTTGAACTAAATCTTTAGTAATTGGATTTTTATAGATAGTATACTCATCAGTCTTAGCTAGAAAGCTGCTCACAACATATTTGGCTCAAAACATTTCTGAGTTGTTTGATCAACTCAGAAAAACTGTAAGATTGTCAGGATATGTCTGCATTTTCTTAAACCAAAATTACAATAACATCATTGCAATGTTTTATAGTAAAAAGTAAAGAAGAATATTGTAAACAGTTACCAATAGAACTCTCCTTTTACAATATTCGAATTTGTCTTGTGTCACTGTGATCAACTGACTTCTGGTGATCAATATCATTCCAGATTTAATGGGCAGGTGACTCTGGCTAATATAACTAAAACTCAAATAACATCTCCCAAGAAACATGGAATTAAAGTAGGAAAATAAACATAAATGTGGATATGTTAAAGGAGAACAAATTCATTTGGAAAAATAAAATACTATTTCAGAATAAAAACAAATTGGGCAAGACACAAAATGATATCTAGATCTATTGGGTAATGTGTCACTTTCATTTTCTAAGGCTCAGATCCTTCTGAACAAGTCCTAGCCTTACTTTCAGAATCTTTTCCTATAGGCTTCTGCCATTTGTTAACCTCATTCAGAAGTGAAATTTGGCTTTCACTCCTCCTTGATCTTTACCTTCTGACAGGTAAGATGGCACACCTCTGCCTGGCTTAGCTTTCTCCTTAAAAGGAAAGGGCATTCTCATGATCATTTTCCTGATGATGCCCTTCTTGTCATATACACCATAACTGTGAGATGAATTACATGTAGCATATACGAACCCTGCCACAAGTGTTTCACTCTTAATAATTCTTGAAATTGATTTTGAAATAATTCGTCAATTTCTTACCTACAAAGCAACACATTCCCAGCACATTCAATATATGTATTTTCTCCAAACGTGTACATCTTCAAAATTCACCATTAATTTTCAATGTCCGAATTCTCGGTTTAATAAATAAGGGTTTCTTTTCTTTTCTTTCTTTCTTTCTTTTTTTTTTTTAGTCACTTAAGGATATTGAAAAAAGAGCGGCTGAAGTAGTTGAACAATTTGTTCTAATTAATGCACTACACATAGTAAATTATTGCAATCATGTTAGCTAAAAACTGCATCAAAAGTGAATGCCAAATTGACCATATGTCATCCCCTTGTGTAGTAATTTTTTTCTCACATTTTCCAATCTAAGTATGATCATCTGATAGCAATTTTGCTATTGAGCTCAAGAAATTATTTATCTCCTCAACTAGTAGAAATCTTTTGATTGCTGTCATGTATATCCTTGGGAAATATGCAATCTTATCATAGATTACATTTCTGCCTTACATGTCTTTCTACAATCTTGATCACTCTCCTTTTTGAGTTTTTGAAAGTACTAATTCTCTATTATTCATCTTTTTAAACACTTTTTTTTGTCTTGATTGCTTTAAAAAACTTCCCAGGCAATCAAAACAGATAATACTCTGGCTGAAGAACTATAAATAAGATCAAAACAAATTAACAATTAGATAATTGGTTCCTAATGAGTATTTCTTTATAAGAGAGGAAACAGGAAATCAAAAATATGAGATTAACCTTTATTTAAAGAATGGTATTCAAAATGCTATTAAGTCATTAACTTTGGTAAATAGGCATTTAACCTTTGTCAAAATGCAACTGTGTTTAACCTTTGTGTTTAAAATAGTGCTTCTATTAGGTATGCTTCAATTGCTCCAGATCAAATAGGAAGCAAGCTGCCTCCTGACCTAAAACTTATACTAATCCTGAAGCAACCTTTGCAGGAAGTTAAACCAAAGTTTGTTGAACTTTATTTTCAAAGAGCTTTTTATTTTTATTTTTCTGATTCTGGGTTTTTTGGTTTTGTTTTCTTTCTTTCTTTCTTCTTCTTTTTTTTTTTTTTTCTTTTTCAGATTTGCAGATCTTTGCATTTATGTCATTCCTGCCTGGTGAGGAAAATTCTAAAATGCTGCAATGAAAAGACACTGCTGTTGTATATTTGCAGTTTTTGTGGAGCCTGCAAGCAAAGAAAATTCTCTTGAGAAAGTATGTTTTAACAGTACTTCCAGCCAATTTTTGCAAACTCAGGAAATTAAGATTAACATTTATGCTTTTGTTTATGGAAAAGTACATTCTAATGTATTGCCATGTACTCACTATTAATTTATAGTCACAGAGGAGAAAAGACATAATTTGATTTACTTGTTATAGGCACACCAGTTGTGTTGAAAGCAGTATTTTTAATCAGAAAGAGATATCTTTCTCCAGCTATTTGCATCAGTCACTCTTACTGGTCCACTGATACATTTCCAGTAATTTTCCCCTCTAATTAGAGCACACGGGTCTGTCTTCTGTGTGTTTCTACAACAGATGTGATTTGAAAGCCTCTGGGGGAAGAAGTCCTTTGCTGAAAGATGCTTACCTGTACAAAGGGTTTTCAAGATCCTCTGAAAATCTACTAAAAAGGACTTTTACATAAATAGGAACACGTAGAAGGTGAGTGACTGAATCCCGCTCCCATTATTTGTCTCCTTCTGGTGAGCAGATCTTCAAATAGACATTAGGAGCTTTCAATGTTAAATGTTAAATCATGAGGGGAACATAACATATTCTCATTTTAAAGAAAATGTTCTCCCTTTCTGAATGTGTATCTGAATCTGTCATTGGCATTTCAGAGACCCATTACTTTACTTGTATCCACATATTTTACAAATTTCAGATGTGAAAGTTTCCCAACCCCTAAATTTCCAGAGAAAGAAAACAAAAACTTAGAAAGAAAATAGCTCATTGTGTAGAATTCATACATGTGCACCAAGCAGCACTATCTAAAATTTTCACGTTGGCAAACATAGTTTTGAAAACTTGTTCTTTTAAGTCTAGTAACTGTCCTTCTTAGGCTCTTTTTTTACTGTTGGTTACTTAAAAACTGCAAATTCCAAAAAAGATGAAATGTGGGCCTGTTTTACTTACATTTGTGACCCTCAACTACTAGAATATCTGACTAGAAATGCACTTTAGTAATGAAAAAATAGATATGTGTAGCAAATAATGAACTATTTAGTTTCCAAATTCATTTGCATTATTATAGGCCAATACCCCGCATCCTAGAAACTGAAGAAATAAAGCATTTGTTAAGGAAAATTTGAGAAATCAACCAATATTTCCATAGTAGATTTACTGTCAAGAGGAGATTACAGTAGAGAGAGAGAGAGAGACAGAGAGAGAGAGAGAGAGAGAGAGAGAGAAGTTATTTCTAGCGGTTAGGTTTCAGATAATTAAGGTAAAAATCCACTTTGGCTTGTAGTTAAACCTATCTTGCACATGTCCTCCTAATTAACTGGTAAAGGAGGATTTTGAAAGAAATCTGTCATTTATTTATTTATTTATTTATTTATAATCCCACATGCTTATCATTTATTTTTGTAGTAAAATCACTTAAAATCTACTCTGAACAATTTTCAAACACATAATATATTGTTATTAACTTTTGTCAGCTTGATTTACTCTGGCTCCTGGGAAACACTGTTCCATTTTCTATCTCTGTGAGTTTAATATGTATTATGCCACATATAAGTAATAATATGTGGTATTTATCATTTTTTAAAAATTTATTCATTCATTCTAATTTGTTATGCATGACAGCAGAATGCATTTCAATTCATAGTAGACATATAGAGCACAATTTTTCATGTGATTGTACACAAAGTAGAATCACACCATTCATACCTTCATACATGTACCTGGGATAATGATGTCTAACTCATTCCACCATCTTTCCTACCCCTATGCCCCCTCCCTTGTCCTTACTCCCCTTTGCTGGATCTAAAGCTCCTCCATTCCTCCCATGCTCTCCTCCCACCCCCATTATGGATCAGCATTCACCTATCAGAGAAAGCATTTAGGTTTGGTTTTTGGAGATTGGCTTATTTCACTTAGCATGATATTTTCCAACTTCATCCATTTACCTGCAAATGCCATGACTTTATTCTCCGTTAACACTGAGTAATAGTCTATTGTGTATGTGTGTGTGTGTGTGTGTATATATATATCACAGTTTTTTATCTATTAATCTATTGAAGGGCATCTAGGTTGGTTCCACAATTTAGCTATTGTGAATTGTGCTGCCATAAACGTTGATGTGGCTGCATCACTGTAGTATGCTATTTTAAAATCCTTAAATAGTCATTTTAAGAATCATATAGGGTTTGTTTTTCTTGAGTCATTTGTTTTTCAGATGTGTCTTTATAAAAGTGAAGATTTCATTGTTGTTTTCAAATTCATTTATTCAGGATAAGCCATAAATATGAGATTTATAAGAGCTTCTATGTACAGATTTAAGAAAAAATATTTCAGAATTCTCAACTATAGATGTATTTTTCTTCAAAAATGTATGAATATAAACAGAAAAAGTAATATATATGTTCATGTCTGCATACATATATTTATGTATATGTCTGTAAAAGTGTGCATACCAATAATTCTTATCATTAAGTTAATTTTCTATCTGTACTGTATTCCAATTCATGACAAACTTTTAACTTTCTTTGCATTAATATCCATGCCCATATTTTACCCTTATTTTTAAAAATGTTTCCTCTTATAGAGCTGGCAGAAAAGTCTAGAGAAACTAGGTAAATGCAATATGCCTACCAGTTCTGTCAAAACAGAGCTGATTCTTCAGCTCTCAAGGAGGAGATACACTCATCCTTTCAGTTAAACCTCTTTCAGAATTGGTGGAAGTCTTAAGCACTTAAGTCTCTGAGTTATACTTTTCCCAACAAATATAGTAATGATAATAGATATATTTGAGTTTATAATCTGGACCTTGTTATCAGCCTTTTAAATGTCCTAGAATTCAAATCTGACCTCCATTTTTCAAGTAAGAAATTAGCCACTCAGAGGAAGTCTGAAAACCAATAAAACTAGTCCATACCTAAGTAAGAATTTGAACACAGGTCTAATGTTCATCTTGTATCATGTTTCCTTTCCCACATTAGAATAACAGTATTTTTAATTACAATTCTCACACCTAATATCTTTTTTAAGCACTTTAAACACAAAAAGAATGTTAAAATCACTTTAACAAACAGTAATCAACAAGAATTAGCACCTGCTGAATAAGAATGAACCAGGATCAATTGAAAATATTTATTTATATATTATTTGATGAAGATGACCTGTTTGTTTTCCTCAGTGTGAGGAAAACACAATCTTCCAGATTTCAGAGCATTACCTCTTTCTTAAATTGTTAATTTTTTTGTAAACTTGTCATTTTAAATTTTTTCTCTGATCCTTTGGTATATATGCAATATCTTTCTCAAGGAACTGAAAACTATTCTTTTGAAATGTAATTTATCAAGAAAAACAGAATCCTGATTTCTCATTCTCTGGGGAAGAGTTGGAGTCCAAATTCTTTGGTCTTCAGTTAGCAAGCATGGATTACCTGGCCATAGAAAAATAATTTTGCAAACTTGGAAATAGCTCCATAAGCACTACACTTCATATTGATCAAGTTCCATTTGTCCTCATGTCCTTCAATAGTTTTTCATTAGTAATGAGAACAATTAACTCTCTACTTGTTGCTTAGTAGAGCTAATTTCAGACTGGGTTCTAGCTTCTCTCCTCTATTGTAATCACACTGGAAAAAAATCTTCCTTGCCTCTTTAACTTTATGTGCTATAATTTTTTTGTTGGCGGATTTTACCGCCATAGTCAAGTTGAACCAATACAGTAGGGTAGGTTGCAATAAAGCTGAAGAATATGCATATTCTTCAACTTTATGAGACATGAAACAGCATTTGAGACATGCGATTTATTGTTGAAAACTTACAAAAGATCAGTGACATCTCTAAGAAGAGTTCATTGTGATAGACTGAACACATAGTACCCCTATTCCTCAAGATGCTTCACCAAGCCGTGTATTTTCTCCTTCAAGGTATTTTATCCAGTGACAGCTTGACTGGATGAGTGACAGACAGCCTTTCCACAGTGTTCAGGTCTATGTCTATCCCGATTCAGAAAAAGGATTTTGTATGTTAGGTTACAGAAACAGTGATATCATAGGCACTGACTTGCTTGGTTTGCTTTTATGGTCAGCATCCCCCTCAAAAAAACAAGTGTTCTTGTTTTATATATATATATGAACTCTCTGTTGATATAACTATCTCTATCTCCATTTCTACATTTTTATCTGTATCTATTATGTGATATCATAATGGTCAAGTAAATGAACATATCTATCATTCTCAAATGATTCTTTCTGCTCCTTAATAATAGCTTCTTCCCAACCCTTCCTTATCTATTTAATCTGTCCCAATTTAACTATTGATGTCACTTCTGATATATTTATTTGCATTTCCCGCAATTTATTATTGTCTTAATAATGTAAGGTTTGCATTAAATGATTTAGTTCATTTGTAGGCTAATGTAAATTGTACCAGGCACATTTAAGATAGTCTAGGCTAAACCTGTTTGGTAGGTGAGAAATATCAAATACATTTTGGAGTTTTAGTAGTTGCAAATTATGATGAGTTTGCACATTTAGTTCTAGTTGAACATTTATTTCCGGTTTTGTCCTATGACATATTTACATGTTATTTACAATTATGTGCAATTATTTTGTGGATATAACATATAAGGTATCATTTCTCTTTGGTGCATTGCTCGATATATATTGATGGGGTCATATGATAGGTATATATTTATGTAGATATGTTTCTCAACTTACAATGTAGTTATATCTGTTCAAACCCATCATAAGTTGAAACTATTAAAAGTCAAAATTGTATATAAAATTTATTTGACATATATCTCATTTACCAAACAGGGTTAGCCTAGACTATCATAAATGTGCTAGACAAAATTACATTAGCCTATAGATGAACTAAGTCATCTAATACAAAGCCTGCATTATAATACAAAATGTTGAATATTTCATTTAATTTATTAAATACCATACACTATAAAATATTTAGTCTTTATCCTTGTAATGTTTGGGTGACCTACTTGTTTTTCACTGCACCTACCAAGCATCATGAGAGAACAGATTTTACTAGGGATCAACAGACTGGAAACAACTTAAAGTTCAAACTTCTAGGTACAGTTTCTATTGAATCAGTGTTGTTTTTGCACAATTGTAAAGTGAAAAAATCATTACGTTAAACTATCTTAAATTGGGCACTGTGTGTACCTCCTCCAGAATCCATCAAACAGCTTTTCTAGAGTGCCTGTGGGCAACATGCATTATCATAAGAAGGTCCAATTCCTCTACATCTCAGGCAAAACTTTGCACAGGAATTCTTTTTCATTTTGGTGATTCTCTTAGATGTTTGCTGTATTAATTTATTTTGGTATAAATATGTTTATACCTAGTAATAGTGATTTCTTAGTATATTTCATGGAATTATTTTCCATCAGCATATCTTATTTAGTAGTGTCTGTTCATATTTTTTTCACCTCTATGTTTTTCTTCAATATTAAGTTTGAGAGCTCTTCATATATTCTGCATGAAAATTCTAAATGGATATAAGAGTTTCAATTTTTTATTCTAATCAGTTTTGTTTTGTTTTGTTTTGTTTTCCTTTCTATTGACATTGCCTTTGGGGAGCATTCCTTGTTTTTTAATTAATTTTATAAAATTTATTTTATCAATACTTTTTTTAAAAAATGTTTTTCTTGCTACTGTACTAAAATAAATTTTTGCCTAGCTCATGGTCAAAATGATTGTGCTGTATTCTTAGAAATATTTAAAGTTTCAAGGTTTATATTTGTGTATGTGATCCATTTTCAGGTTAATATTTTCAAATGGTTCAAGGCATGAATTAAATTTTGTTCTTTTGTTCTGCTTGTTTTTTTTTTCATAAGAATTTATAATAGTTTCATAGCACTATTTATTTAGGTCCATTCTCCACCAAATATAATCTTCATCTTTGTTGAAAATTGTTTGTTTATATACATGTAAATCTACTTCCAGACTTTGTTCTTCAACATATATGCATATGCTTATTTTTAGACCAATACCATATTGCATTTCTTAATGAAGTTTGGCTAATTCTTAAATTAAGTCACAGGAAAAAAATCAAAATGTATCTTTCTAGAAATTATTTTGGATAATAAAAGTTATTTTCTTAACCATGTAAATTTTAAAATCAACTTGTCAATTTCTACTAAATAATGAGTTTAGGAATATTGTAAGGTGATGGATTGGAGGAAGATTGCCTTTCTACTTGCTCCATGGCTCAAGACCCATGCAGTGAAAGTATCGCTTCTTTGTGTGATGGGTAAAAGAAGGAATTCACTGAAATTCAATATTAGACATTCAGAGTCTCTTAGAGATTCAGAAATTTGAGTTCATTAAACAAATTACAAGAAATAGAACATTGGAGTCCAGCCAGTTCACTGCAGATGGGAGGAATATCAGAGAGAGAGAAACACAATGCATAAACATAGTACAATACACTGTAGAATAGAAAAGCAACCTGAACTTGGCTGAACCAGAAGCTGTATGGCAAGATGGTCTAAGAAAAATGCTGTTCTTCAACTAGCAAGTGGAAAGCGGGGGCAGGAACCGCCTTGAGGTGGCTTCACTGCAGTTTACTGCTGTTGGAGCCTGAGAGATTAGAGAAAGCATTGCCATTCTGTCCAGCCAGAGTTTACCCGTGGCTTAAGTTGTACCTAGTAGAACTTAAGTGAAAAAAACAAAAAAACAAAAAAAAAAACAGAGAATATTGTGCAGAAGGAGAGGAGTGCAAATCACTTTCTCTTTGAATCTGGTAGTTCATGTAACCAGCTGAAGATGGTCAGGAAATGGAGCAGTCAGGCATGAATACACTTGGGAATTAAGCCTAGGAAATATGTGTTGAGTGGCAGAGCACGTGAGACATATGGAAGGTTGGCTCTCCTGCCACATGAGTAGAACTCTCGGGAGTCTCCTGAGATCCAGACACCCAGAAGATATCGGCATTTGCCTGACCCAAGGAATGTGTTCATGTAATCTCTCAGGAGCAGATACAGCTCAGTGAACAAAACAAAAAGAGACATTGAACAATCCCAAGCTCTTGCTCTCTCTTTCTCAGGGGTATGTAACCCAAGAAGAAACAGAAAGACAGGCACAATTTGATCGCTCATCCTCATTGAAACTTGTGATCATCTCAGTGAAGACAATTCTTTCAGTTTGCATTAAGAAAAACTTTCCCCATTTTTTCATTTTGGTGTTTTTGTTGTGCTGACTATTTTATGGCTACACACACACACACACACACACATACATTATTTTATTTTTTTCTCATTTTTAGCATTTTCATGATTGTTATTTTTATCTTGTATCTTGAGATTTAGAATTTTTGATTTTTGTTTTGTTTTCTTTTGTTTCTTTTTCTCTCCTTTCTTCTCTAATAGCTTAATGTTGTTGTTATTTCTCACTTATTTTCTTTCATTTATTTTTCTCCTTATTGTTTATTCTCATCACTTGATTTATCTCTTATGCTTTCTCTCTTTTCACATTTTTAACATTCTAAACTTTCTTTATCTTTCCATAATATTTTCTTTTCCCTTAAGGAACAATATTTTTATCATCTTTTGGAACTATGTACCCCCACCATTTCAGGTTGACACAGTTATTAGTACAATGGATGGTGTAGTTGGCATATGATGTTTACTTTAATTTCTGATCAAGTTTAATATTATTTATTGCTTTTGCTGATGGCATTTATGAGTCCATGATTTCTATTTTTGTGATAATTAGTATTGTAGAGGTCATAGTGGGCACTGGGTGTTTATTCTAATGCTGTTTGCTCTTTGTTTATGCTTTTACTATTGTTGGTCTCCCTTTTTCTGTGAGGAACTTGTAATCTATTGGAATACTACAATTCAGAAGCTACTTACTCTACTGATAAGCTAAACTCAGTCAAGGGACAGTGCACTTTGTTCTGAACACCAACTAATCATACTCAAACTTTAATGATATTTAATGCAAAGAAAAGAAAAGAAAAAAAATAACAAACTAATGGCCAAGTCCCAAGTAAGAATGGCTGGGGCTAGGATATCATCAAGGTCCATTTATTAACATACACTTCTATACAAAACAAAACAAAAAAATTAGAATTAATATAAAATCTATAGAAAAAAAAAAACCTAAGAGAGGTTTAAGCTAGATCAGTCTCTTGCCCTTTTATATATACAGAGTTATTAGATAAAAAAGAGCAATCATGGAGGAAGTACCCCACATACCTGTTGCCAGATATAAAAGAGTGCCCTATTTTTGAGACCTACACAGGAAGTTGAGTCTTCAAGTTCTGACATTACATACACTAAATCAAAAAATGCTACTAATGACCAAAGAGCCAGCACTTAATCTATACTACGAAACCCACTTGGGAAAAATTTCACAACTTTATATACAAACATTTTGGCAAGTGAAGCCTGTGTCCTGAAAAGGATCATATATAAGAGAGGTAGAAAAATACATATCAACAGATGTATAAAATCTAAGAGGGAAATATAGGAAACAAGAAAAAAAAGATAACATGTCACCTCCTAAAGTTCATAATTTACCAGCAAGTAATTCCAAATATATTGGAGTTGATATGATACCAGATAAAAAAAAAATTAAATATGATGATTTCAAAAATGATCAATGAATTCCAAGAGAACACAGAAAAACAACTCAATAAAGTAATAAATTCTATATAGAATATGAATGAGAAGTTCAATAAGGAGAGACAGATATTAAAACAGAAGTAAAGAGAAATCATGGTAATGCAAGACACATTAAATAATATAAAATGTTAAATTAAAGGTTTCTCTAATTCAGTAGGTATAGCTGAAGAAAGAATCTCACAGTTGGAAGACAAAGTTGCTAGTCTTGAATATTCAACACTATTAAAGAAAATAAAATAAGTAATGATTACCAGAGTGTATAACAATTCTGTGACAACATTAAAAGACCAACTTTAAGAATTATTGAATTTGAAGAGGATTGCAAGATTAATGTTGATATCAAGGATACCCTCTTCAGGGAAATAATAACAGAAAAATTTTCAAACCTTGAGAATTAGATGAACATCCAGTTACATGGGGGCATTTAGAAACCCAAATAGACAATAATAAATAAGAACATCTCCACAACACATTATGATTAAAATACCTAGCATATAGAGCATGGACATAATTTTAAAAGCCTAAATTGAAAATCATCAGTTAACATTTAGAGGCAAGTAAATCAGAATCACTTAGAGCACAAACTCTAAACTACAGTAGGGCTTTGAATTATGTGTTCCAAGTGCTGAGAGAAAATAACTGTCATCTAATATTACTATACACAGCGAAAAGATCATTCATAATTGAAGAAGAAATAAAAGCCTTCCATGATAAGCAGGTATGAAATGAATTCATGACTATTAAGTCAACATTACAGAAAATACTTAAAGAAATAGAAGACTGAGAGAAGGGGAAATACAAGGCTCACAGACAGAGAAAAATTTCATGTGAAGAGTACTTAAGAAAATGAATAACAAGAACAAATTAAATATTAGAAATAAACCAAGATGACAGAAAATAATAAACATTTCTGAATAATAACGTTTAATGTAAATTGTGTTAACTCTCCAAATAAAAGACATAACTTCCATAAATGCATTAAAAATGAAAAATGTACATGTTGTATGCAAGAGGCTCACCTTACAGAGGAAGACAGCCACAGGCTGAAGGTGAAAGGATGGAAATTGATATGCCATGCAAATGGAGCTCCCAAACAAGCAAGAGTAATTATTGTTATATCTGACAAAGCAGATTCCAAGGCAAAATTAATCAGAAGAGACAAAGAAGTTCACTATACCGGTAAAGAAAAAAAATCAAACAAGAAAATAAAATGATAATGAATATTTATTTTCTAAACATTGGTGCACCTAATTATATAAAACAGACCCTACTTGAATTTAAGACTCAGATAACCCAAGTACAATCATATCAATGATATTATTCACAAAACTAGAAAACTATGGAACCAGCCTCGGTGCCTGTCAATGGATGAGTACATACAGAAAATGTAGCATATATTTACACAATAATCTTTTATTCAGCCATAAAGAAGATTGAAATCATATCATTTGCAGGAACTTGAGGTCATTATATTAAGTAAAATATATCAGACTCAGAAAGTTATGGTTCAAATGTTTTATCTTATATGTGGACACTAAAGAGAACAAGTAAAAGAAAGTTGCAAAGTACTCTCATGAAATTGAAGGGAGATCAGTAAAGTAAAATAAAAGGATCTGGAGGAGGGAGGAGAGGAGGAAAAGGGGAAAATACTGGAGGATTATATTGGCCAAATCATATTGTTACATAATTTATAAATATGTAACAATTAATGCAAACATTACATACTATTATAAAACATAAGAAAAAAATCAGCTATAATTTACTGTAATTGTATTATATCAACAGGTCCATTCAGAATGGTTTAATATCCTTATAATGTGTTTTCTTTCTTTTGCCCCAAGAAAATGTCATATTTTTTCTTTCACAAAGATCTTTATTACCCCAGTGTTCTCTTTCTAATGCACAAGTCTTTTGAAAAATTAATTAATTTATTCATTTGTTCTAATTTGTTATACATATAGCAGAATGCATTTTACTTCATAGTACACAAATGGAGCACAACTTTTTTATTTCTCTGGTTGTACATAAAGTAGAGATACATGTACCTAAGGTAATGATTTTCACCTCATTCCACCATACCTCCTACCCATAACCACTCCTTAACTCTCCTTCCTGTTTGCCCTATCTAAAGTTTCTCTATTTCTCCCATGCTCCCCACCCCACCCCATTATAAATCAGCATCCACATATCACAGGAAACATTTGGCCTTTGGTTTTGCAGGGTTGGCTTACTTCACTTAGCATTATATTCTGCAACTCCATCCATTTACCTGCAAATGCCATGACTTTATTCTCTTTTCATGCTGAGTAATATTACATTGTGCATTTATATCACAGTTTATTTATCCATTTATCTATTGAAGGACATCTAGGTTGGTTATACAATTTAGCTATTGTGAATTGTGCTGCTATAAACATTGATGTGGCTGTGTTCCTGTGGTATGCTGTTTTTAAGTCCTTTGGATATAAACTGAGGAGTGGGATAAAATGGTGGTTCCAATCCAAGTTTTCTAAGGAATCTACATACTGCTTTCCAGATTGGTTGCACCAATTTGCAATCCCACCAGCAATGTAGAAGTTTTTCCCCCATTATCCTCGCCAACACTCATTGTTACTTCTATTCTTAATAGCTGACATTCTGACTGGAGTAAGATGAAATCTTAGAGCAGTTTTGATTTGCATTTCTCTAATTGCTAGAAATGTTGAACATTTTTTTCATATATTTGTTGATCAATCATATATCTTCTTCTGAGAAGTGTCTGTTCAGATCGTCAACCCATTTATTTGTTGGGCTATTTGGTTTTTTTGGTGTTAAGTTTTTTGAGTTCTTTATACATCCTAGAGATTAGTGCTCTATCTGATGTGCATGAGGTAAAAATTTGCTCCCATTCTGTAGTCTCTCTCTTCATCTCCCTGTTTTTTTTTGTTTGTTTGTTTTGTTTTGTTTTTTGCTGAGAAGACGGTTTTAAGTTTGAATTAATCCCGTTTATTGGTTCTTGATTTTATTTCTTGTGCCATAGGAGTCTTGTTAAAGAAGTAGGGGCCTAATCTGACATGATGAAGATCTGGGCCTAATTTTCTTTTATTAGGCTCAGGGTCTCTGGACTAATTCAAGGACCTAATTCGTAGGTCCTTGATCCACTTGAGTTGAGTTTTGTGCCATGCCTCGTAGAAATCATGAAATTAATCTGGAAAAATAAGAGACCAAAAATAGCCAAAGCAATTCTTAGGAAGAAGAGTGAAGCTGGTGGCATCATAATACCAGACCTTAAACTATACTACAAATAAGAATAACAATAGTAACAAAAATGACATAGTATTGGCACCAAAATATACTTGTAGATCAATGGTGCAGAATAGAGAACACAGAGACAAACCCACATAAAAACACTTATGTCATACTAGACAAAGGTGCCAATAACATATATTGGAGAAAAGATAGTCTTTTCAACAAATGGTACTGGGAAAACTGGAAAGCCATAATGCACAAGACTTGCACAACTTTTGTAGAATTCTATTGAAATATTTCTTATTTTTTATAATACTTAAATGGTATTTTCAAATTGCATACTTTGTACGTTGGTTGCTAGTATATAGGAATATAGCTGTTTTTTATAGCAATTTTATATCATGTAAACTGTTAAGTTCACTTATTCTTTTTACTTTTCTTGAGTTCTTAATGAACTCACTTAGTGAAAATTATAAGGACTGTGCCTGTTACACAAAAGATAGTCAACTAATGTTCTAATATAATTGTCTACTGTATTATTCATTATATGTCTTTGAATGATATGATTACTGAAGCAAATAGCCACAGGAGAGGATGTCTTTTAACCTATTTACATATTAACATTCATAAAGCATTGATTTCAATATCTCACTCAAATTTCCTATAAAAGAAGGCACAATAAAGATTTCAGAATATTTAGTAAATGTCATGCTGCTATATTATTTGGACTATAATGAATATAATTCTGCTTTGTATTTAAGTAACATAGATATACAACATAAGGAAGAGGATGTTCCCAGATATACTTTACATGATTCTTTTTGAGACACCCAACTGCTGTGCCATTGTTTCTTTTTCTGAAAAATGAAAATAGAACAATAACACCAACCATTTAATCTTTATAGCCAAGATTAAATGAGCCAATACACTAAAGGAGCTTCAGAAAATGAATGTACAGTGTAATATCTTGTTAACAAAAATAATTTCAAAACTTGAAAATATATAAAAAATACAAGTGTTCTTTGTTTCAAAGATGTTTTTTAAGCCTAGAATTAACAAGTCTCCAACCAAAGATTATTTACTTCCCTATTCTCGGTAGTCCTAACAATGCACCTCTGTTTGAATTACTATTTAGAGAGGGTCCAAAAACTCTTGAGTTAGATGTTAATTTGCACATTTTGTTCTGTAATGAAATAAATGGTTTCTGTTCAGGAAATTATATTATCACAAAGGTCATGCTATTATTATGCTTTAAGATGTTAGAGGTTTTGTCTTCAACCTATGAAAATTATTTCAGCATGCCTTCTAAATCTGATTCCTTTATTTCAAATAGTACTTTTAATCAGGTCTATTTTACTGCTGGTTTTCCTAATAATAAGTTAAATAAACATTCGATGCATGTTCATGCTTTATTTGTATATCGTGTTTTCAACCAGAAAATTACTCTTTGGAATATTTAGTAAATATTAGTGATTTTATTATTATTAATCTTTCTTGGTTAATGAACTTAAATGACTAAAATATTATAATGAGATTGATAAATTTAGCTGACTAAAGAATTATAATGAGATAATTACAAAGTTAATATCAGTTCATTTGACTTGTTTTAGTTAAAAGTATGACTTCTGGGCTGGGGTTGTGGTTCAGTGGTAGAGCACTCGCCCAGCACGTGTGAGGCCCTGGGTTCAATCCTCAGCACCACATAAAAATAAAATAAAGATTTTGTGTCCACCAAAAACTAAAAAATAAATACTAAAAAATTCTCTCTCTCTCTCTCTCTAAAAAAAAAAACAAGCTTATGCCCAATTTTTCATGATTACTAAACTAATTCCTAAACTTTTTGTGGAATTTTGCATATAGTTATTCCATTCATTAGAAAAAAATTCAAACTCCTAATCACATCCTCTGAAATTCTAGGTGAATTGGATTCTGCCTAGTTTCTTTTACTACTCCGCTGAGTTTCTCATTTGTTTTTCAATTTCCAGCACTACTAACCTTTTTTTTTCTCCCTCAATCATTTCAGTTCTTCGAATATATTGAACTTATTCCTGCCTCCAAACTTTGCTCTAATATTCTTTGCTTAGATTGGGCAAGTCCTAAATCTGTGTATAGCTGGATCTTTCTTATCTTAGCCTTGACATTTCAACTCATATTGCTTTCTGAGAGTTTCCTGGATTAACCTGTTTAAACCCACTGCAGTAAATATCAGATCACCCTGAGAACTTCTTCCACAGATTTCAACACAGATCATTTCCTTGTTTGCTCCATGTGCTCTATTTCTTTATTTATTTAATCTCAACTAGACTATAAACTCAGTGTGTTAAGAGATATAGTTTCTGAACTCTGGTTGTAGCTGAGTGGCAGAGTGCTGGGTTCAATCCTTAGCACCAGTATAAATAAATAAAATAAAGGTCCATTGACAACTAAAAATAATTTAAAAAAAGAGATGTGGTATCTTTTATTTACCACTTTATCTTCCATACCTGATATATATAAATTACTCAAAAGTGATTTAAGTGATAATAAATGAATTTAACAATACTCGTTTAAAAGTTTATTTTTCAATATGCCCAGTCATTTCAGAATTGTGAAATTTTTGCACATATTTTAGGGTTACATATATAGATCTTGTTTTTAGTAATCTGAAGATAATTTCTGGCAAAGTAGACTATATACACAAAATCAAAGGATAATAAAGTATAATTTTAGCTTAGTAGCAGAATATGTTCAAGTTACTATCACTGCTGTACTCCTTTAAAATGTTCATATATGTTTAAATATTTACTAGCTGTATGTTTAAGTTTATTAATCTTTTACAATTAATAAATGTGAGATTTTGATCATTTTAATTCACTTATAAAGTAGGCTTTATGCAATCTTGGTTCAGATGGAGGGAAATTTTGGATTTTAGTTTTCTTAGAATTATTTTTCTGACTATGAATATACAAAATGTCATTTCACTTTAGTAATAAACTTCTACAGGTTTAATATCAATTTCACTAGGCTCTGCGCTCCATGAGGGCAGGCCTCTCTTCATATCATCGTAATACTTTATAATATCATTACATGTGCACCAGGTGCTGTGTTGATCACACCCACCACTTATTTACCTTTAATAGATATTTATTAATGTAGATACTACTTTTAACATCTAATTACCTATGGAAGGAGAATCTAAGGCTTAGACAGCTACAAACAATGTATTCAAGTTCTCGTGTACATTAAAAGTTACCAAACTATGCTTATGCTTCTGGCACAAGACACCTAACTAAATTGTGGAGAGCAGTGAATTGGCCCATGGATTTAGACTTGCCTTGGAGCTGTAGCTTTGCCCTGGGACTTTTCTGTGTGCAAAGGTGCAGGACAAGAATGCCCAGGAGCCATGGTAATGCCCTGCCTACGGAAGTTCTGTGCAAAGGTACTGAACAACAGCAGTCTTGACCTTGAACTCAGACATTAGCTGCTGGAGGTAGAGAATTCTGAGCATAACAAGATAACCACAATATCATGCAAGCTCTGTGAACTTCAAGCCTGTCTGCTTTGCAGAAACTTTCCTACAAATAACATTTTGATGATAAAACCTATATAATAAACATGCTGTACTGGCTCTGTGTCACTGTTCCTCCATCAGAGGTTGGTGTTTCACCTGGTCCCAGCTTTTTTTTTTTGGTAAATGTTTGTGTGTCTTCCTTAATCCCCTATTTTCTCTAGGGTATGGTCATGCTGGTTGTGACAATAGATATTTAAATTTGTTAAATTTAATTAGAAAAACAATTTGTGTGTATGTGTTGCATGTGTGTGTGTGTGTGTGTGTTTGATTTCCAACATCTGTACCTTATTTAAAAATACATGGTTAGTTGAAATTCTTGTGCATGACCACATAGTTTGTGTCTTATTCTGTTTTGTACTGCTGTAGCATAATACCTGAGAACGGGTAATTTATAAAGAACAGAAATGTATTCTTTGAGGCTGAGAAGTCCATAGTGAAGTTACTGGTAGGTTTCTTGTCTGGTTGGGGCCTGGTCTCCACCTTCAAACTGGTTTCTAGAATGGAATATACTCCAGGAGGTAGGAACACTCCCTCCCATGGTAGAAGAGTGAAAAAAGTGAACTCACTTATTTCTGTAAGCCTGTTTGTAACAGCATTAATCCATTCATGAAGGCCCTCACCTCTGGATACTCTTGAATTGGGAATTAAGTTACAGAAACATGAATTTGAGAGGGGAAAAAAGCATTCATATTAGCAGCTTGTATCGTTTGAGTGTGTGTGTGTGTGTGTGTATGTGTTTCTAGAAAGGGAGCTCCTGTACATGAGAATAATAAGCTTTTTAATCAAGAATTCTCAGGATATAAATAACAAAGGAGCAAAAATGGAAGAATAAGCTAAACTGAGATTAGACTAGTAACAGAATTCAAAGGGAGAGTAATTCAAAGAATTGGAACATGGGCTCAGCATTCACGGAAACAAAAAAAGAGATTTGAATTCAGTGTACTTGTTCTTGGTGTGATTATTATAAGAATAATGCAGGAAAACACTCCTACTAGGACTTCTGATTATCACATTTTCTCAAGCTCATTTAATTCTCTTTATAATTCTGTGTAGTAAATAGTCTTTTTTTTTTCCTTTTCTTTTTCCTAAGAGAAAGTGGGAATACAAGGAAAGTATCCTGACTGGTGATTAATAATGTCATAGAAATCTTCCAGAAAGTAAAATATTATATGGAAATAAATAAATGAATGTGAGTTACTGATGTAATTCAATAACTTCATTGTCACATAATATCATCTTGAAGAAATCAGAAAATTTCTCTAATTAGAAACATGAGCTCTCTGGGCCCCATGGAGCATGCCAGTAATCCCAGGAAGTCGGGAGGCAGAGGCAGGAGAATTGCATGTTCAAAGCCAGCCTAAGGCACTGAGCAACTCAGTGAGACCCCGTCTCTAAATAAAATACAAAATAGGGCTGGGGATGTGGCTTAGTGGTTGAGTGCCCTTGAGTACAATCCCTGGAACCAACCACTACAACAACAAGAAAAATCAGTTTTAATGCGGTTTAATTAAAACTTTCAATAAAAAATAGTACAAGAGTATAATGGTGAAATTCTGCTCCTATTGCAAAGCATTGAGAAACAATATAAATGCAGTAAATAACATTTTTTTCACATATACTGGTTTAGTTCTTTCTAGAAAACTTACTCTTACATTCGAATTTTGTTTCTTATGAATATGAATTTTCAAAAAAATGAGAAATATTAACTTCTGCACACGCCTGATACATTATAGGCAAAAGAGTCCATTGACTCTCAGAAGAGAAATGAAAAATAATTAATGTTAAACCATATATCTGACTCTTCAACATTTTTACTGCTATCCTGACTCACAGATCCTCTCTCTTTGAGGGAAGGGAGGAATTGAGAAAAAAACAGCAGATATTTTCCAAAGTTATCTATTCTATATTGATTCTTTTTTCTGGATTCATGAAGATTCTATTTTCAAAGAACACTCAAAAATATTTTGTTTGATATAAATTTATATTTTTCATAATAGTGGAAAAGTTTTCAAGGATGCTTTCTAAACATATCCATCTAAATCTGATAGATATTCACTAAACATGGAAACAATACGTTGCCTTTCATATCCTATTGTGCTAAGAATTTAGGCTACTGAGAAAATTTAAAGACAAAATGTTTACATGAAGTAATTTATTCTAAGCACTTATTAGACCTCATTTTGTCTAGTGATTATTGATCATTTAATAAAACCAGCTGAGGATACAATAAGTCTCTATGTCTTATTAGTCTTCTGTGCCATTTTAGTCTATAATATAAAAATATACAAATAACATTTACCATGTACTCTATTAAATCTAACACATTCGAGCAAAGCACAATGTAGCTAAATTGTGTGTGTTATATAAAATTAGTGTTGCTCCTTCATAAAAAAAGGAATCATAGTCCAGCAAGTGGATATATTTTGGCTTTATATTGAAAGGAAACAAGGGTATCATATTTGCTATTCATATCCTTTATTGGCTGAAAAGACCCCTCTTCAAAATCAATGCATTATTTCGGTTTATGTTGCTCTTTTCTAAGTTATTGAGGTCTGATCATCACAGCATAAAAAGAAAACATAATGTTAATTTGATGCTAAGCAACTTGCTATTAGAGCTGAACTTTAATGCTAAGCTTGCAAGGTAACAACTTCAAAACAAAAAAAGAACTGTATCAGGCTTTGTAATATTGTGGCCATCTGGAGTACCAGCATGAAATTTGGTCTCCATATTTGCATCAGTGCAAAGGTTAGACATATTTTCTGTTTCTAAATTTCCTCTCACAGGGAATTAAAATTACATATATTCTGCAATCTTTTCACCTCATGATATGCATACAGTATTATAGCATATGGGTGAGGGATAAAGGATAGTCGAAGCAATTATTTATGGGTTTTGTTTTCTTGGGTAATCCAACACATATTGAGACTTTTAAAGACTGTGTCAAATTCACATACTGTGCATTTCTTTAGCTTCCTGATTATTTCCATGGGGACAATCTTGCTAGTGTACTGCTATGGTCACCTTCTCAAAAAGGACCATTAAAATAATTTCAGTCTCTCAGAAACTGATATAGATGTGAATTACCATGAAAATGAATTACTAAATTTAAGTGGAAAACCCCACAAAAATATACACAAACCAGTTCAATTTTGTTATATAACATCTAATAGATATGAAATTAATTTGTCAAAATATTCAAAATATTTCCAAATACTTTCAACTTGGACACAGATCCATCTGTTTGGTTTGCACTGGTCTCACCATGACTTTAATTTGTCCTTTAGTGATAGTTTAGCTACTTAAACATTTTTCCACGTGCTTATTGGATATTAATAAACCTTCTATTATGAACTGTTTGTTCAAATTGCTTGTAATTTTTTAAATGTCTCCTCATTGAGTTCTAAGTGTTCTGGATTCAAATACTATGTAAGGTACATATGTTGTAAATAATTTTTCCAAATATTTGGCTTGTCTATTTTTACTTTCTTACTGGTACCTTTTAGAGGATGGAACTTGTAAATTTTGTTGATTTCTAATTGTCCAACTCATCAAGTTTTCATTTTAACTTAGAAATTAGACAAGAAATCTTGAATAGCTATTGATGAAGTGCCTCAGCAGATCATCATAACAGGGGAACTTTTTTAACTTGATAAAGGGAATATATGAAGAGTCTTCAGCTAACATCATACATAATTGAATGACCTAATTAACACTTTCCACCTAAGAATTAGAATAATTCATGTTGATTTTTATAAGAGTTATTCTTATTAAAAATTTTAAATGCCAAAATAATAAAATGGGGGAAATGATAGTCGCTTTTTACAAGTGATTCTGGAAAAATATTGACACTATGTATGGTGAAACATTTTTTTTATTTCACAAAGTTTACCTACTTTGAAATGAATTATAGACCTATATCCCAAATCTAAAACCATATCATTCTAGATGAAAACATAAGAGAAAATACTTTAGGTCTTTGGTAAACATTTCTTAGGTTTAATACACATACACATACACACACACACACACACACAATGGAAATTTAAAAGTTTTCTATGCAGAAAGCCAACAATACTATAGAACTATCTCCTATTTCAAAAATTATTTAGGGTTTAGAAGAAACACAAAAGAGTACCTGACATTATGGAAATGGTTTAATTTCTAAGAAGAGGTCTTATGGCACAACTGTCAACTTATGGTACTTTCATATGTATGTTTCTATCCTAATGAGAGAGCGATCATGTCTATGGCAATAACTTGATTGAGAGTTGAAAAGTTATTGGGATTTTGTAAATATTTGAAAATTAAATTCTTAAATCAGTTCTTGACTCCATCAAATTTTAATCAAGATACCAATCTCATTTTTTTTGACAACCTTTCTTGTTGAAATGTAAGTCACATGCAGATTTAATTTCCCAAATAAAGAGTGGGCAACAAAAGATGAGATTTTTGGGTGTTGTTGTTGTTGTTACTGTTATCTAAAACTCTTGTCTTTATCCTTCTTTACTTTGTTTCTTAACTTTCACTTAACACTTTTAGGGCATTCACACTTACTTTATTTTTAGTGCTTTTGAAGAACTCTAATTTTATGAAAACAGAGAGGTGCAAGAGTTATGACCCTTAGTTCTAGTGTCTAAAATATAGTCTACTTGAAAGAACACATAACATCTCTCAAATGATAGATTTTTTTTCCCCCTAAAGCTGGCTTTGTTTGATTTCCAGCTGAGTACTTCACGTGGATCAGAGAGCAGACAAATTAATTGGTGCTTCTCTGAACCAAACAGCAGTGCCTATGGCTAGTTGCCCTTCCCAGATCATTGTGTTATTGAGCCCTATGATGCTATTATGTGAGTGTTCTCTGGTGGTGGCTGTCCTGGGTCATAACCTGATTTTGATAGCAACAATCATTGATTCTTCAAAAGTCAAGATGCAGACCTCATGTAATCTCTGACATTGATGCATGACTGAAGAAAGGCTTCAGAGAATAGTTATAAAAGAATTCTTACTTTTAACAGTAGTGGTTTTGGAGCTCAGATATTTTGAAATGAGATTGAAACAATAAACACAAATTGAGAAGGGGATGTTAGGAAAATGTTACCATGTTTTACATGAAAATAAATGGAAATTCCAGGTGATCTTTATTACTGGGTTACCCAAGTATAAAAGTAAGACTAAGGTGACATGAACATTAACATGACAGTAATTTTAAGATTTCTCCATAGATAGCCCTTTAAAAATCTTAGACATTTCTCAAAAAATTGCTGCAGTTCTAGAAACTTTATGAGTTTCTTGACAGTAAGACAGCAAGAGGAGGAAGCACTTGTGTGATATCTGCTCTGCACTAACTTCTTCTAAGAAAGCTACTCCATTCCTCATAAGAGTTGGCTTTTGGAACAACTATTAATTCTTCCTTGGATAAAAACATCATGGGTTCTCTTATTTTAATAATGGCCAAAGAACTTAAAATAGACTTCTCCAAAGAAGATATACAAATAACCAACAAGTATACAAAAATATAGTCAATGTCAATAACCACAGGTTAAATTCATGTCTTAGTCAATATGAAAAATAGAATAGAGTGTTCTCAAGAAACAAAAATTATCATATTATTCAGAACTCTTATGTGTATAACAAGAAAGATCTCAAAACATAATAGTTTTAATGAGATATTTACATACTCATGTTTATTGCATTATTCACAATAGCCAAGAGATAAAAGCCACCTAAATCTCCATTGATGGATAACTGTATAAATAAAATGTAGTATATCTGAAAAATTGATTATTTCATGAACTTAAAAGGAAGGAAATCTTTCAGATGCTGCAATATGGTTGAGATTCTAGGACAATAAAAAAGTCAAACATTATATAATTCCCCTATACAAAGTGTCTAACATAGTCAAAATCATAGAATCAGAAAGTAGAAGGTGGTTGCCAAGGGCTGGGGAGAAAAGAGTAGGTGAATGCATTTTAATGTGCATAGTTTCAGTTTTGTAGAATGAAAATTTCAAAAACTTCTTAAACATTGCTGTGAATATATCTACTAGTAAAGTAAACACTTAAGATGCTTAAAATGGTAAGTTTAATGCTAAGTTTTTTTTTTAATCAGAATAAAAAATATCATAGGGCAATAAGATTCATAATAAATTAAACTTAGGAAACATTTGAAGAGTTTAAAAAGAATTAGATAATCAACAAGAATATATAATTATATACTTTTATATTTAATTATGATGAAAGCTGACTCAAACACATGGGGAAATATGTAAATTTGCTCTCTAAAGTTCTCTAGGAAATAGTGCTATGGTTTGGACTTCTACTGTCCCTCAAAGGTCTGTGTGATGAAAGTGTGTCACTCTTGGTGAAGCAACTGAGAAACTGGTGGAATCTTGGGGATGTGAGGCCTAATGGTAGGTCTGTTAGTCATTGGAGGCACACCCTTGAAGTGTTTCAAAGGTCGTGCCTCCTTCCTTTCTCCCTTTGGCTGCCTGACCCATGAGGTATTCATTTTGCTTTTCCACATGCTCCCTCCATTGCCACCCATCATTCATACAACAGGCATAAAAGCAACTGGTTCACCTGATCATGCAAACTTCAAAGTCATGAGACAAAATAAACTTCTCTATTTGCAAGCTGATAATTTCAAATATTTGTTATAGTAACAGAGAGATGATTGGCACATATACTATTGAATGAATTTTATCTATACCCTTTATCAACTCCCCTATGTCTGAATGTGGTCACTCTTAGTCTTTCCTTCATCAGAATCTCCTACTTCACTTTGGATACTGCTACTAAGATTGGTAGATTTACCACAACTAAAATGTTTTGCTTCCATTCTCCTTTTCCACTTTACCCTAATGAAGACCTTATTTAATTTATTTTTTAATTATTAGGAGTATTTCATATGTGAAGGCCTTGAGTTCTAACACACGTATAGGTATGAACAGCTTGGCTGAGTTACATAAAGGAAACATTTCTTTTTGAAATGAAACTTCAAAATAACCAACTAATAATAACCTAAGTAAACTAAAACCAATACCATGATAGATATATAATTAGTTTACTTCCAAGCCAGTCTCAAAGATGGCATGGCATTTTACTAACTGCACATGAGAAAAGCTGTGTGAGAATAAGGAGTCAAGAGAGAAGTGAGATAGTTAGTCCCAAGACTTCAACCAAAATGATTTAGGCAACTTACTCCAGGTATTTTAAAAATAAGTTTGAAAGCAAAATCTGCACCATATGAAGATCATCAGATAAGGAAGACTTTATTCAAGGTCACTGCAATCTAGGGGAGAGATAAAACACAGTCTGAACCCAACTCTGCTTAAGCAAAGAGTGGAAGACTTTTTAAAATAAAGGGTGGTAAAAATCACAGGCTGTCAGTGATTACTAATTGATTCTACCCCCAAAAAAGAGAAGGCAAATTTGCTCCTAGATAGGAGGCAATTTTATAACTTAGAACAAATTACCCAGAGTAGTTAGGCTTCCTTCTATTATCTCTAAGAGGCTGGGAGAGAGGGGTCCAATATTTTTTGATGATTATATTTCAAATGATGATTCCCAGGTCCCTGGGAAAGAATATTACAAAACTGGCCTGAGGCCTGTAAGAAGTTGTATATCTCAAAGAGTGGTAATAAGAATTTCCATGACAAGTTTCTGAAGTAAAAGCTGTAAGATAGAGAGAAGGAACTCTGAGGTTAGGTTATCTGGTGAGAGGAAAGTCAGGGGCCAAGAGTCAGGAAAGAGCCTCTGTAAAGTTTACTCAAGTGAAAGAAAATATAAAACTATCTTGGACACAAGGTTTCCTCAGAGTAACCCTGACTCTGTCATCTCAGCCATGGAGAAGGGGCAAAAAAGGATATGTATGTATGCATAGATAATTCCATACAATGTTAGCCTCAATTCTGAGATAGAATGGACAACATATGTAGTTTTTCTTGTCTGGATGTAGGCAGATAAGAAAAAAGTTTTAACCTTTCCCTAGTTAGGCCTACTTCTACAGAACAAGTCACCATCATAGAGACATTCTTTTTTTCTTTCTTTGCTTCTCATTCCCATTCTTTCACATCTCTGTTGGATTTACTATCTTTCTTATATAGAGATAAATCTTCATTTTAATTTAATTAAAATATATTGAAATTCTTCAATATTCTGAGCACTGTACTGGATACTTGAATATCAGAGATAAGTAGAAATTAAATTTGACTTTGAGTAGTTGGTGGAATCCTGTGGCAAAGAGGTAATTACTATATCATGGGTACATATTATGATAGATAAATACTAAAAAGGTAATTATACTTAGGTTTACCTTGGGAGATAGATTGGGTGGATGTACTCTATAGTGGATAAAAATTGATACATGTGCTAACATTCTTTGCTAAAATAAAATCTAAGACTCATACTCTAAATAATGTCTCAATTCTTTAACTTATTTTTCAATTCAGCATACACTTCATTTCTCACACCCCCTCCAGTAAAATTTAATGTCATAAAATGGCGGTATGAGCATAATACTTTCACACGGCATTAACATTGCTTTTGATATTTCCTCTAATTGGATTATTCCTTTTCCATCTATATGACTTACTTCTACCCTCCTTTAAAGTCGAGGTCCATATCATCCAGGAAATGGACTACACTACAACCTGTAAATTACATATTGTAGGAGGTCATTCCTGTCTGCATATTTTTCATTGATATTTTTGTGCTTACCTTTTGGAGAAAAAGTTCTATAAAATATTCTTTGTTTATTTCAGGGTCTAAATAAACTTTCTCTGCAAAGATTTACATTAAAAATTAAGTTATTAAAATCTATGTTAATTTTAGTAATATCAGTAGTGTCAGTATAAAAAAAGAATAAATGGGTATAAATTGTACATTTGAAGGCAAAGTCATTGTCTTATTCATTTTGGCACTTCCAATTTTCTTACAAAGCAGCTTCTAAATAATGCAGTTTTTTTTTTTTTTTTTTGAGAGTGTGGGTGTGTGCTGAGGATTGAACCCAGGAACTTATGTATGCTAGACAATAGACAAGCACTCTACCACTGAGCCACATACATTCTTCACCCTTATTGTACTTTTTTTTTTCTTTTTTTGGTACCAGGGATTGAACTCAGAGACATTCAACCTTTGAGCCATATCCCCAGCCCTATTTTTTATTTTATTTAGAGAAAGGGTCTCACTGAGTTGCTTAGTGCTTCTTTTTTGCTGAGGCTGGCTTTGAACTCGCAACCCTCCAGTCTCAGCCTCCCATGCCACTGGGATTACAGGCAAGTGCCACTGCACCCAGCTTTTTAATAAACAGTTTTCTCTTTAGAATCCCAGTCTCTCATGATGTTTAGAACAGCTATATCGTTCAACAAATGATAGCTGAATAGTTCTAGTTCTATCCAGATTTGAATTCCTTGATGAATATCTTTCTGAGAATACACCTTTTTTTTATTCAGTTACTTAATACCACATTGTCAGTTTCATTGCTACTCTGATCTCTGATCTTTCTGTTCTTTTTCTTCTGAAGTTCCATCCATTTAAATGATATTTTAATCCATATTGTGTTTTAAATTTATCCTGGAACATTTTGATTCCTAAAATCAGTCCTGATGCAAGGATGATGAATTTATGTACATGATGACAGGGACAGACTGAAGAGCACATGCTTCTTGTGTTCTGAATTGAACAATGAGAATGCACAAATTAACAGACTGCTCCCTGACCCTTTCTTAATTTCATTCCCAACCACTGACTTAGTCTATTTATCTGAGACAGCAGAAATATTTGATCACAGGCTTCTTTCAGTCAGCTTCATTCTCCATCACACCCTTTCTCTTCAACTTTTTTATAGATTCTGAGAAAAATTGATCCTTTTTCCCTAAAGACCATTTCTTTTGTACTTCATCAAAAATCTCCACCTTAAAATTTCCTTCCAGTTTAGTTAATATCTTTTTGAGCTAGGTCTTCCTTCTCAAGTCAGTTCCATTTCAAGAATAACCCAGGCTTGGTGGTGCATGCCTATATTACCAGCAACTCTGGAGGCTGAGGCAGGAGGGTTGCAAATTCAAAGCCAGCCTCTGCAATTTAAGGAGGCTCTGAGCAAATTAGTGAGATCCTGTCTCAAAATAAAATAAACAAATAAATACACAAATAAAATAAAAGGGGCTAAGGAAGTGGCTCAGTGGTTAAGTGTCTCTGGTTTCCATTCCTGGTATCAAAGAAGAATAAGAAAAAGACATCCCACCAAATGCTGTACTGGTAACCTGGTCCACCATGTAACCCTGATCTACTATATCACTTCTGGCTATGAAGTTTGGAGACACTGGATTTTTCACTATGATATTTTCTCCTGTTTGTATTTGCTATTCAACTAAGTTCAGTTTCCTTTCTTATCAATTACTCTAGTGGGCCTTCTTATTACAAAACAAACAATAATTTCTAGTTAACATGATTTTAGAATCTTGGATCCCAAATTAGCCAATTTAAGGAAGTTTATTATTTGAGATTGTTGCTCATGCCTATTTCTGAATTTCTGTTCTTCTGATAAAAGTCTGTTCTTTTTCTTCTGAAGTTCCATTCCGTTTTTAGATTTTACTTTGTAACTAATCCCTAACTTGACAGATGAAATCTATAAAGAAATGAACTCATAGTGGCAATGGGAATGCAAAACAAGATGGTGCTTAATGTTGATCAAGGTGAACAGGAGGAAGCACTATGAGTGCTCATCCTCTTGGGGCAAAGACTCAGCTTGTTAACCACTTTCTTTTACCACTTACCTGCTGTGTGACTTTAAGAAAATTGGCATTTCTCTTCCTTATCTGTGAAATGCAGCACCAACTGACTTACAGGAGTGTTGTAAGATTTACAAAGCAATTCAAGGTAAGTGTTCAGAACAAGGATTTGAACAGAGTACATGCTCAATACATCTTGAACATTGGTAGTAGTTATACGACCTTCAAACTTAAGTGGAAGATAAGCCAAGGTATGCATAAGATTAATTTCAAATGTTTAGAACAAATGATTAGTTTAGCTCCCTTTATACTGGAAAATTTGCCTAAATTATTTCCTATCTTAGATTAAGCGGATGCTTTAGAGAGTCAATTAGCTGAAATCTCTCATTATAAATAATAAAAGTAAAAAGAGTAAAAATGTCATGTCTAGAAACCATGAATGGCCCTGAGACATTTCTAGTATAACTATCCCATTAAATGGAAATATATACCAATCTGTTTACATTTAGATAATAATTTGAAAGTAAACTAATGAGTAAATTTAGAGTGTTGTTATTTTGGTCCCATATATATTTCTCTGCTTGTGTTCTAAAGAACTCATTAACTTGTATTTAAATTCATCCACTTAGTGATTTGGAAGGGAGGAAGGAACAAAGAATCTTTGATTTATCAAAATCTAAAATAAAAGGAGAAATACCTTTCACTATTCCTAGCCTCATCAATTTTTACTTTCATTACATAACATGGGTAATAGACACTTAAGAACAAAAGAAAACCAAGTCCCTCATGTGAAAATGATACTATCACCAGCCTTCATTCTTAAAAATCTCTGAAAACCCTGTGCTTCATGCATTTTCACATTGTTAGAAGTAGTGAGATGAAGGGGAGGCTCACTTCCTGTTATGGTAGACATTGGAGATGCTATTTTTAGTCCAGATAGTGCCAGTCAGTCGTGATAGATATCTTGGGCTGAATGATCAATAAACAGGAGCAAAGAAAGTGACTCTAGTGTTTCTTGTTTTGTTGTTGGTATATATTGACAAAGTCCGCCTTGGACTTTTTCTGTTGGGAGAGTGCTATCCGTAGGCCAGGACCAGCTGCTTACCTCTACTACGGCTAATAATTACCATTTCTTCTGTTGTTGTGAAATATCATGGAACATATTACCTCATGTTCTTCTTATCTCCCATCCTGGGCTCTAAGGAAAGTAAAGGATTATTAGTGAAATTATCTTAAAAGAGATTAGTAAAATAGAGAAAGGAGAAATGATCTTTAGGGTCTTGACTTTGATGTGAAATCTGAGCATATTTTCAGCAATTGCCATTTGTTGTGTAGATAGTTTTATTTTTCCTCCCCTAGAAACAGGAGCAGTGGGTGGAAGGTGCAGTTATAATGGTTCTTTATAATTCCAAAACAGGTTCATAATAACCTCATGGGAAAGAAAAAGATAAACTATAGCTGTAGAGGAATATAAATTATGAGAAAAAATATGGATGCTGCTAAGAACATGATACCAATATTATGTTTTATCATTTTTTGTTGGCAGGAAAAAAATGATGTATTGCAAACTTAGCTTGTACTGAGAAAGAGAGCTCCATCAGCAGCAATCTGGAACTAACTCTGGAAATCTGCATAAGTTTAGCTAAAGAATTATAAAATATTCTTAGCTCGTTTAAAAAAAAACAGTAATGAAAGACAAATTAACTTATTAAATCGGATTTAACATTGTTTAAAAAAATGCCAGAGTCATGTAAAATTAAAGAGTAATAAAGTAAAAGTTTCTAAAATTTATATGCTAATATTATTCTAATATGAATCTATAATTAATGAAATAAATGGACTAATGTGAAAGTTGTGACAGTAGCTGCCAAACACTACAATCCATTCAGAGTCAGTATTGACACATGTATTTAAATCATGGGCATAGGAGTAAGTGAATCATGGTTTATATAGACAATGTCAGCTTTAATAACAACTTCCTGGATATTTAATATATCCAACAGTTTTTGTCACAACACTTCTTTGAATTTGAGATAATTGAGCTCAGACATTTATACAAATTTTAATAAAATATATTAATAAATTGTGTTTTATTTTTGGTAAAATTACAATAGTAATCTTTAAGAATTCAAATATTTTATATATGTGACTAATGCTGAATAATTTGCTTCTCTGACCTACATTCACAATATGGAGAAAATATGCATAATATGGATGATTATTTATTAATAATATAAGTTAAATTAAGCACAATGATTTTCCCCAAAGATGTCTCTTTTAATCTTTGGTGCTTTCACTTTCTGTCATAATTGCAAAACAGATTTTTCCTATTATATTCATCTGTCTCTCTCAAACCCACAATTTTTTCATCTTGAACAAATGCATTCATTATCAACCCTAAGACTGACTAATCTTAAGGGAAAAAAAATTAAAAGTGTCAGTATAAAATGAATTTGATTTTCATTAAGTCATGGTATCTTCAATGGCAGTACTGCAAGTGTTTATATCCTAGTAAGTCGTCTTCTGCAGTTGGACTCCAGAGCTAATTTTACATTTCATTCATTAGTCATAATTCTTTCCTGGGTCATTAGGAACTTCAAAATAAAATATTTTCAAATCTTTAATGTATGACTTCTTAAGTAAAATAACTATATTTTGGCATACATGCAGCATTATGGAAATGTTTTTAAAACATAGGTCTTAAATGTTCAGCTATATGATCAAATCATCCTTCAGTGTGTGTAACACTGGCCATATAGTGTTATATGAAAAGGTGATCAACACCAGCTATAAAGATCATCATGTTGAATAAATAAAACTTTTTTTTCACATTCTGATTCAATACTAAGAAGAGTTGAAAAATTAGAATTATTTAAAAAATAGCTTAATTCCAGTATTGGTGAGGGAGGAAGATCCTCATTCTAGGATTAAGCCTTCTTTAATTCTAAGTTAAGCCTTCTTTAATCCTGTCTTCATCATCAACTCCACACCAATATGACAGAAAGAAAAAAGAAGAATTTTTTAGGGGTTAAGGAGGAAGGAAGAAAAGCAAACGTTCAACAATGTGCAGAGTTTCCATGCAAAAGTCTAGAAACATTAAAAATTTGTTATTTGAGTTCTATATATGTGTCTGTTTCTGATATTTTTAAAAGATGCCAAACATAATGGTGTGAAAAGCCAAACATTAAGAATCAATACTCAATTAGAAAGAAAAGAAGATAGCTAAACGGTGGAACCAATCTAGATGCCCTTCAGTTGATGAATGAATAACAAAAATGTGGTATATATACATAATAGAATACTGTTCAGCATTAAAAGAGAATAAAATCGTGGCATTTGCAGGTAGATGGATGAATTGGAGAATATAATGCTAAGTGAAGCTAGACAATCCCCAAAAAACCAAATGCTGAATGTTTTCTCTGATATAAGGATGCTGATTCATAATTGGGTGGGGGCATGGGTGGATTAGATAAACTCTACATAGAGCAAAGGGGAGGGAGAGGAAGGGAGGGGGGACATGGGGATAGGAAAGATGGTGGAATGAGATGGACATCATTACCCTAAGTATGCATATGAAGATATGAATGGTGTGACTATATTTTGTGTACAACCAGAGATGATGAAAAATTGTGTTCTATATGTGTAATATGAACTGTAATGCATTCTGTTGTCATACATAACAAATTAGAATTTAAAAAAAGAAAGAAAAGAAGATTTTGTTCCCAATCTAACAAAAAACAAATAGTTTGAAATTAATATACATTTTGCCACTGTTATGGTTTGGATGTGAGCAGTCCCCCAAAAGCTCATGTGTGAGACCATGCAAGAAGGTTCAGGGAAGAAATGATAGGGTTGTAAGAGTCTTAACCCAATCAGTGATTTAATCACCTGATAGGAATTAACTGAGTGGTAACTGAAGTGCTAGGGTGTGGCTGAAGGAGGTGGAAATTGGGGGCATGGCTTTGGTGTATATATTTGTGTCTATAGAGTGGAGTCTTTCTCTGCTTCTGATCACCATATGAGCTGCTTCCCTCTTCTACCCTCTCCCACCATCATGTTTAGCCTCACCAACCAGCCCTGAGAAATAGAGCCAGCCTTCTATGGACTTACAACTCTGAAATGGTGAGCCCTCAAATAAACTCTTCCTCCTTTACGGTTGTTCTGGTAAGATCCTATAGTCACAGCAGTGAGAAAGCTGACTAAAACAGCCATAAAAGTCAGATATAATTGCTGTTTGAAAATTTTGGTAATATAAAGTAAATAGTACTGATGAATCACAAGAGAAGTTCACAAATGATAGGATCCAATTTAACCATGAAAAGTCAAAAGGATAGGCCTTAGCCAGGAGCATCAAGCCCTTAACTGAGACTGAGGCAAACCTGGAGTGCATTCTCAGTATCTCAGCTCCATGAAGGATTACTGCAATGGAGGCACAGTTGTGTATGAACTTGGCAAATGTGTCAGATGGTGGGAATAAGTTGCAGCACTGTTGGCAGAAAGCAAGCACAGCTTTCTTTAAACATTCTACATTCTTGAATGACAACAAAAAGATTAAATCTAAGCTGTTGGTATAGTACAACTACAATTTTACAATCAATTCATACTTTCTTTAGTGAATTTTTATTCATTAGGAGGGCTGAGGCAAATAGAATATGTATGTGTACCCTGAAAGCTGCAAGTTTTAGTGGGTATAACTCCCACTGGAAATGCAATGCGCAAAATGTTTTCTTCTCTGTAATACATCATAGTTTTGACAAAGGGAGAAAACTTGAAGTACAACCATGTTTTTCTCTTTCCATAAAAGATGACTCTTTTGATAAACAAATATTATATTTTCCTCTTACACTGAAATTTTGGAGTACTGTCTTTGGTTTCATACATTCATGTTGAAGTAAATGCTGAAAAAGAATTCTCATTTAAAAAGTGAATAATTTATATTCACTTTTTATATATAATTATATATATATATA
>NW_026000108.1:26067146-26092697 GCF_001458135.2 Marmota marmota marmota | reverse complement strand
ATATATATATATATATATATATATATATATATATATATATATATAAACAAAACAAACAAAAAACCCTCTACTATGTACATTGCTAAAAAAGATAGAATTATTCTTTTTTTCTCTTGTCAAAATTATTTCTACATTGTGTAAGACTCTGAGTTTAATGTGACATCAGGCATTATCTATCATTTAGGATAGTCTAGATCTTGCAGTGTTATCAAAACAAACAAACACTTTGATTGCTTTAAAACATTAGCTTGTTACTTGCTGATACTTCATGTCCATCAAAAGTGGCTGGATGGGATGAGATTCATCATAGAAATGTAGGAAAATAGACTGACAGAGAGGCCTTCATCTCAAACAATGTTCATTGCTGTGTCACAGAGGAAAGTGCTCTAGGGTCTCCCGCTGGAAATTTAAAAATCTGCAATTTTATATTATTATGAGTACTATAAAAATAAAGATGTACATTTTCTTATTGGAAAATAGTGGAGCAAAGACACTTTAGCTAATGTCTCTAAGGCAATGGCCTTAAACCTAGAGCATGAAAAGGAGTACCAGGGGAGTATTAACTGTAGAAAATAGGAAAGATAAATAAGCAATAAGGCAATAACCCGTGTAAGATGTTAAATACAGAAATAATTACTTGAAATTTTATTTTTTCAATGTCATGGGAAAAACTCAAGCATGTATATTTAATATATAGTTTTTATGGCTTGGATAAGGGGTCCCCTCAAACTTCCTGTGTTAATGAAGAATGTTCAGAGGTAAAATGACTGGCTTATGAGACTTGTAACCTAATCAGTTTATCTAGTTTAAATGGACTGGATGGTAATTATAGGCAGATAGGATGTGGCTAGAGGAGGTGGGTCCCACTGATGCCTGGGAAGGGTTCACCTTTCCTATGGCCCTTACCCCTCTCTCTGTTTCCTGGCCATCATAAGGTGAGATGCTTTCCAATACTCTGCCTTTTAACCACAATGTCCTGTCCTAACATGGACTCAGAGCAATGAAGTCAGCTATCTATGGACTGAGATCTCTAAAACTGTGAGCCAGAATACACTCTCCCTCCTTTAAATGTTCTTGTGGGTATTTTGGTCATAGCAATACAAATATGATTAAAACTGTAATTGATACTGAAAAATGAGATTGTGGCCATGAGTAACTTGACCATGGTTCAGAACCCTTTGAAGAGGGTTTGTGGGAGAAACTTGGAAAAGTTTAGATTTGCAGGCTGGAAAACTTTTAGAATCTCATAAGCAGAGCTTTATGAGAGCTCAGAAGACCAGAATCCCAATAAGGAATGTGGACTGTGCT
This sequence comes from Marmota marmota marmota, assembly GCF_001458135.2. Lineage (NCBI taxonomy): Eukaryota > Metazoa > Chordata > Mammalia > Rodentia > Sciuridae > Marmota > Marmota marmota. Next base: position 26,091,389 of record NW_026000108.1, on the reverse strand, counting down.
CAAGAGATTTCAAAGGGAAATGAGGTCTATTGGAAATTGGACTAGAGACCATTCATATTAACTTCTGGCAAGAACTTGTCTAAATCTTGCCCATGTCTGAGACTTAGTGTGAAGCTGAATTTAAAAGTGATGTACTAATTAATAAGTGGGAAAAAATTTAAGATGGCACAGCATTTAGTCAGTGGCACTGGGTATTGCTGGCAGCTTTTATCCAGTTTTATTCTGAAAATCAAGAGCAAAAAGCACAGTTGAAGGATTTCTCCACAATTTTAACTTACAATAAATTCCATGTTATACATTCCATATAAGACTGGATGATCTTCTATAATTCATCTGTTTGCTCTCTCTGGGAATGAGAATTACTGTCAGTTCAAGAGAATCACATAAAGTCCTACCACCTTCCAGATCCAACCTGTATCAAATAACTTGTGAATACATGGACATAAATTTCCAGTTCCTTCTTTCTGACTGGGAAAAGGATGCATGACTTACCTATCTTCAGATCTCTTCACTAGAATTGATTAAGGTCTTATTGAAACTGTGCCGCAACCAACTAATCTCTCTGGACAATTATGCCTCCTCTTATTTTTTCACTGGTAGAAATCCTGGCAGGACTTCCTTACATTTAATTTCCTAATGAGATTCCTGCAAAATTAACTGTAACTCAGTCGGTTTTCTGAGAAACCTGAACCTTGACTATTATTTCTAGTATCAAGAACTGTGAAGACTCTGGGGTAAGCAAGAGAGACAGAAAGTGGAATTCATTAATCAAAACAATAACAATATTCAGTTATCAATGCTGCTGCTCATTTCCCAAGCTCAAGTCCAACACAATTTAAATGAATAAATGCCAGGTGACAAATTAAATTTACAGCAATGTTAATTACAGGGAAGAAACCCTAAGCTTAGGGTACCTCAAATCAGCAAAAGCAGATACTTGAGAATTTTTTCCAACAACCAGGAAACCCAAAAAAGAATGGTAAAATCAATTTTCACATCTAGATTATTCTCCATTTGAGTGGTAATGATCACAATAGCACAAAAAAAGGATAACAATACAGGTATTAAAATAGTCATCAAACAAGAACAAGAATATTACACTGGTGAAGGGAATTACATTAACAAGTACAGTCTAAGATTGCATAGAATTAGGGGTGAGACAGTATTGTAAGGAAAATGAAATAGATGTATTTTTCTCATGGTACTTGATGCTGTAGAGGAATATAATGGAAGGCTGCTTATAATAAATCTTCACTTAAAAATCACCTTGGAATTGAGAACAACTACTTGGCAGCATCTAAAGAGTCTTATCTTGGACAATAAGCAGTCAGAAAAAACTGAGCCGTTATATTTAGTGAGAAGTCCATGGTAGAGTTCCTGTGCAGGTGTGCTATGTCAAGATCACTTGTTTCATTAGGAAAAAATATATGATTTGAATATCTGAGTTGATGCACTTGAAAATCTCGAATCTTTATATTCTCCAAAGCCTGTAAAAATAATTTGCCCATATCTGTTAAGATCTGGGATTTACCCCTATTTAAAAAAAATATGATACAAGGCAATACATATCCCTATTCTCACAAAATGTTTCTGCATTTCCTCTTGACTTTAAGTCCCTATTGAAGGTTGAGATTCAGTGAGGGAAGGGTTGAAACCAAGAAAAGAAAGGAAGGAATGGTATGATATTCTGAAAAAAAGCAGAATCTGTAACCTACCTTCTGCACTAACAGAAGCTGTGAGTGCAAATAATAGGGTTAGAGTCTGATGATGCTGAAGTAAGTGGGCGATAAAAAAAAGGTAGAAGAAAAAATTGGGTAAGGGATAGTTGGTCAGTATGAGAGTGCTTCTTTGGAACTTAGAATTTAGTACAGAGCAAGAACCTTCAGAAATAAGGAAACATGGTAATTGGATGACACCTAGAAACTTGGAAAAATTTTGTGGCATAAAATAAGTGAATTGGAGATGGCAGAGCAGCTATGGCAGAAAGTTAAAGAAAGGAACAGAAGACTCAGAATCAGGCATACTGAATTGGGTATGCTATATAACATTGGAATATAGGCCATAAATTTTTTTTCCCCCGGGAGACGTGGAGGAGAGTGATTCCTTACTAAAGCAATAAAAGTACTGTTGAGAGTGACATTATTATCACAAATAAAATCAATTTGTGGCTCTCTTCTTTGGGCCAGGACTGAAGATAACAACAACAACAACAAACCCTGCTATAGAAGTGGGTTTCCTGATAGCAATATATATGAAAGAATCCCAAACCAATATGATACTAAACTGGCAGAAGCCAAGTGAGTACACTCATCACAGGTATAAGTGTAAATTTGCATAGTTGCAACTATCATAGTTGCAAAATTGCATGGAGGTCTGCATCTCAGAGTGGAAAAAAATTCTGCCACTGTTCAATACCAAGTACCCTATTGAACTTTTAGCTATAGAAGCCAAGTGGGCACTAGCAATTCCTCATATCAAGGCATTGGCAGGCAAAAAGAAAATTTTGGGCAATAATAATTAATATTAGTACACAGGAAGAGTTAGAGCTGCTGTTAAAAATTGTGGTTAGGAAGAAATACTATTTGCCAACTGGATGATCCATGTCAGTATATCTTGGGACATTGTGGCCCACTGTTAATATAATTCAACAAGTTCACTTCTATAGCTTGAGAGTGACACAGTCATCAGAAATATAGAGAACTCAGTTAACAGAGTCTCGGTTATCCCACCAGGTAAATAACTGGCAGAGGAGGGATACCTTATTTTTCATTCATAGGTTCAATACTAAGAATTGCTACATGCTGAAAAGAGCCACAACTGCTAAGGTCATGTCCTTGTCCAAAGAGGACAATGCAGCTAATGGCTGGATGCCTAATTTCCTCAACTATGGACAGTACTGAATTATGATGTTGTCTTCAGAGATGAGGCCTTTTTGTAAAAGTATTGCAGGCCAGTGTCTCCATTTTTACCAATCCGATTTCTTCCCTTCCTAAGGTATCATTCCTCACATGATTCCACAGTCGTATCTTTTTTTCTACTGGTTACTCTCTATCTCAGAGTCTGCCTTTCAAAGAATCTAATCTACTACATTTTGCAAGTGCAAAGATAGTTCTGATAATTCATTAATGATGTTTTTACAAAGTCAATTTCAAAAAAAACCAAAATGGGTGGTGGTGGAAAAACAAGGGGGTGGGTCAATTGGGAGACTATTGTCATAATCCACATAGGGAAAAAATAAGGTTTATAGCAAAGACCATACACAGTAAAACTGTAACGACAGGGATTAAAGTCTAATTTGGACAGATTTTTCAAAAGCTATTTCTAATAGGTTAGAAACCATCTATAAAAGTGTAATATGGTGAGACAAATGATATATTTAATTTCATTCACTGGAAAGTTTTCTAGAACTAGTTTAGTTGTTTTCTGTTTTTTACTTTGTTTCAGATAAGAAAATTCCTTTCAAAAGGAAAACAGCAGTAGTAATATTTAAAATTTAGATATTTTCAAGTCACATCTGTATGTTAGAATGTTACGTGGCATATCTGTGTCAAAGTATTTTTCCATGAGTTTTCCAGGTAATTAGTTGTATGGAATATTGCCTTGTTGGAATATCACTCTTGCAGTACACCTAATGGTAAGTGACCATTTAGTTTGTTAATCCTCTTTCTAGCAAATTGCTCATTAACATTTCTGTTGAAAAATCCAGTTAACATAAAATGCCATCAAATAAGCCAAAAGGCAAAATATTCAAATTAAGATTAATTCTCTGTGCTAACAAAACCTTTTCAAAGTGCTCATGACTTTCATCTTACTCTTCATGACTGAAAAGGTAAAGACCTCAGTTGAGATCACAGCTGGTGTGTTTTTATATCTACTGTTCTAGCTCACCTTTCTTGTGAAAGTTCATGCCAAAGTTGACAGCATATTGTGAATATTCAGGTTGGTGTACATTTATGATCAACTCAAATTTCTCCCTAGATTTTACTATTTTGAGAAAGGAATTGACCTACAAGGTCATATTGTGTATCTTAAAAATTTGCCCTGAAGTCTGATGATTATACTTCATATAACAATGAAAGTGCTTGGTTAACTGGGTTGTAATCCTGCAAGATCATAAATCCTGTGATTATGAACTCCAAGTCACTTGATGGCTATTGTTTGAAAATAAAACAGCATCAAATCAGATACTAAATATCTTATGTATATAGATTTTAGTTCAGTAAAACTTACTAATCAGTAATAATTTGACCAATTAAAATTATATTTGGGGATTACGATAAAGAATGTAAAATGAGTGAGTTATCATTAGGTGGTTCTTTTTATCAAGTTCACTCTGTGATTGTGTATGCATTGAAAGTTTTCATACAAACATCTGGACCCTAATGACTGAATTTTATCAATTGAGAAAAAAGAGGACATTTAGCAGAACTATGAAAACTACTCATTTTAAGTGAGTTATAAATAATTTTAAGTCAGTTTTCTGTTACTATAATGAAATACGTGGGATAATTTATTAAGAAAAAGATATATTTAGTTCCCAGTTCTACAGGCTCAAGAGAACCAGCAACAGCTCAACTCTGGTGAATGCCTCAAGGCAGATGTCATTGCAAGAATGAGGTTTACATGAGAGAGTGAGGTTTATGTATGTCTTGGTGCTATGGAAGCTAAAAGAGTGGGAGAGTCAGGGCATGCCCTTAAAAGCTCCTTTCTCTTATAAAATACCATTTCTCCAGACCAGCATTAATAAACCAGCTCCACTGTAACTTAACTCTTAAGGGTCCCATATCATTGTCCAACATTGCCAACCTAGAGACAAATTTCATCCAAAACATAGCAAATGATATTCTAAGAAATAATTTGAATGCAGATGTCTTAATAATGTAGGTATGGTACTAGAAAAATAATACATTATGTTTCAATTTATAAGGTAAGTTTATGCAAAAAATATAAAATCATAAAATCAGACTGAGAATTTCAGGAAAAAATGAGTTTCCAAAATATTGTTTTCTTGGCATTCTGAATTAAAGAAGAAAAAATAATAAATTTCTAGAAAAGGCCTAACTTTCTAAGGCATTTAGGATATTTAACAACAGTAAGGGATGGCATGATGGGTTTGGGGAAGAGCAAGCATCCTCTGACTTCGTGTGAATGGAAGGAGATATTTCAACCCTGCCTCCTCTCTCATCCAAAAGAGAGTAATTTGGCATCTGAAGATGTCCAATTCTGCTCATCTGTTTATTTTATGTAGTTAACAAATCATCTACCCAGTTATTCCTGGAAAAAGGTAAAGAAACTTCTCTAATTCTATGGTTTAAGATGCTTGTGTTTCTCAAAAACTCAAATAATTGTCTCCAAGGTTTCTCTAAATAACAAAAATGACCAAGTAATTTGAGTGCTTTCTGTATACCTCTTGTAAGAATTCAGTAATCTTAGAAGACAGTGCTACAGATTGTGACATGCAATTGTGACTTGGCATATGGCTACCCAAATCAGGTGGCTAGGTCCAAATCCAAGCCCCATTATTGGTAGTACTATGAATTGAGTCAATTCACTTACATAATTTATCTTAGTTTCTTTACATGCAAAATGAAATTTGAATAGGATCTGAAATTCCCAGCTATATAATAAGGACCCAGTAAATATCATCTATACCCATAAAATATGCTTTATTATGTTAACTAAAGAAGATCATCGATATTAAAAATAGAATTTATTATAATTAATGTAGCAATAAAAGGATAAACTAATTTTTTTTTTGAAAATGTGATTGATATATATTAGGATAATAGAGTTCTAGATGCTTTCACTTTAAAGTTTGTGTTGGGGGAAAAAAACTTCCTAATTCTCATCAATCTTCAGTAAAGTTTTCATTGCATTTATAAGGTAAATATAACTTGGATTAGATAAGGACACATAAAGGAGTAATGCTTTCTAGTTAAAAGCATCACAATATGACAAAACCCAATTTACCTCATCACTTTGTGGACTTTCTGAATAAGAGGAAATGTAAATTGATTTTTTTTCTCTAAAATAACAAAACACATTTAATAAATGGAATGTGTGAAAAAATTCGAAGTTTTAAAATAGAATGTTTTCACAGGAAAATCTAATCTCATCATCAGTTTCACACAGCAGAAGGTAGTTAAAATATATGCTAACAGTGCTTAAAATGGCAGTCATGGGAAATAATAACAATGTCTTGCAAAATATTTTTTCACATTTGAAATGTTTTTGTGAAGGTCTAATTGTATTTGTCAAGTTTTAAAATGTAAGTTCAGGCAAAAGAAGAAATGTGGAAACATTAAAAAATAAATTTCTTCCAAAAGAGTGAATCCATTTTCTGAATACTGTTTTTAACATATACTAAATATTTTGTGGGTATATTTATACTTGAGCACAATCAAATTCTTTTTCATTCAGAGTGAAATGAAAGAGAAGACTTTTTTCTAATTATAATTTCCATTTCCTAGTTACATTTAAGGCATTTACTCACTGTGTCCTTTGAAAAATTTTCACACGTATTTGGGCACTATTTAAGGCATCTGTTTTTTTCTTTTGTCCCATTAATCAACAAGATTAATCAAATACTTTTTTGTTATTGTTGTTGTTGAAGTTTCAAAGTTAAAGTAAGTGTTTCTGGAATGAGACTATAAATTCAGAAAAAGTTATGTTCTTTCTCTAATATAACTTTCATAATTCCACACCCCCTTCTTACTAATCAAATGGTATGATTGTATTGTACATTAAGTTGTACCTTTTGGAATCTAATACATATTCTTAATGATATAAGATTTCAATGTAAATTATGTCATATTGTTGCTCTGGAAGTTTTTTTTTTTTTTAGTTGTAGTAGAACACATTACCTTTATTTTATTTATTTGTTTTTACATGGTGCCAAGGATCAAACCCAGAACCTTGCATGTGCTAGGTGAGTGCTCTACTACTGAGACACAATCCCTAAAGAAGTGTCTTTAATTCAACAAATAATCACATACATTTGCTTCTACGTGGTGTACAGAGCCCCAGAAAGTCAACACCTTTATTGAAGCCTATTAGAAAAGCTGGATAAATTAGAATTGATATTTTCAAGAGCAAAAAGAGAAAGAATTTGCTAAAACCACAAAGTAGTATGAACCAGAAAACATAATCTGAATCCAGCAGTAAATAATGTCCTGAGCATATTTTCTATAAAAGTCCAGTGGAGGAAAAACTATATATTCAAGAAAAATATAACATTTTTAGGGAACTTTATATATATATATATTTTTTTTTTCTACAAAATATACAACATTATAAACAAAACAAAACAAAAATACCAATAGGTATGTCCACATTACCACACTGAAAAAAATGAGCCCCCTAAGAAAAATAACTCTGTATGTTTTCTAGATATTAAACATTTATAACTAAGATTTTAAACATCTATGAATAATATGTTCAAAAATAGACAAAAATGTAGAAAAACACAGATGAGGAATGAAGATTTTTGCCATAAAATTGGTATAAATAACAACAAATCAGATAGCATGCTAGAATTTAGATATCAAATATTTGAAATTACCAATCAAATATATGAATCTTACAGCAAATTAAACTACACTGAAGATAAAACTAGATTTAAATATTTAAGAATATCAATCAGGGCAAAAGATGTAGCTCAGCCGTAGAGCACTTGCCTCGCACGTGTAAGTCACTGGTTTTGATCCACAGCACTACATAAAAATAAATAAATTAATTAATTAAAGGTATTGAGTCCATCTACAACTAAAAAAAAATTAAAAAAAATATAGCAGGGTGTTGTGGTGCATATCAGTAATCTCAGCAACTTGGAGGCTGAGACACAGGAGGATTGCAAGTTCAAAGTCAGCCTCAGCAATGGTGAGGTGCTGAAAAACTCAGTGGGACCCTGTCTTTAAATAAAATATAAGAAAGGGCTAGGGATATGACTCTGTGATAAAGTGCCCCTGGGTTTTTTATTAATTCATTAATTAAAATAAATAAGAATGAGTTCTGCCTTCTTTTTAGAAATAATTTATGGTATTATGAGCAACAAAGTAATATATTCTAAGTGCAAAAAGAAAACTATCATTAATCTATAATTATTTTCCCAAAGAAATTTTCTGAATATAAAGACACAGTAAGTACATTTTCATATGTGACTATATATTCAAACCTAAAAGTATGTTGACTGAGTCAATCAGTAATAGTAATATGATAAAAATTTATTCACTTAACAGCTTTTTTCTCCATGAGAATTCTGCACTAAAATGAAAAGCCTGAATTGATAAACATTGCTACTAATTTTATTGAACAAACTTTCTTAAGCATAGGATACTCAAACAATATTTATACATAGAAAAAACATTAAAATACGAGGGTCCTTATTAAAAAGTATTTGAGTTTTGAAAGTAACACAATGTATGAATAAAATGAAACATATTTGGTTTCACTGAACTTGAAAAAGAAGGAAGAGAAGGCTTGATAGCTCATAGTGCTTTATGGGGAGCAGAAATAATGAAGGAGCTTCTTTGAGCGAGGAAGAGAGTTGAACCCCACCAATCAACCGCTGAGCATCCGAATCAGAAGAACACGGAGATAATTTTCTTCACATTCAAAAGAAGCAGATAATACTTAACCTGCTACTTTCACATTATAAATAATTGTGTGCTTCTTAAGTCATTGAAATTACACAGGGTTTGCTTTAAATGCTCAATTGTTCATCACATCTTTTCGTACCCTACTATTATATTGAGGCCTTATGGTTATCATTCCCTAAAACAACAATTAACACTGTAAATCTAGCATAGAAAAACACTTATGGGGCACAATAAAGACATGAGCTTTTTGAAACATGGTCTGTAAATACAAAAGACTGAGGAGCCATGAAAAGATATTCAATTTTTAACTGAATTTTGGTGCATTCAAAATTTTCAAATATTTTCAGTATATATCATTCATCAAATAGAAACTGCTATGTTGCTATATTGAATTAGGTAATTTTTACCTGTGTAATGTATTAAAACAAGTCTTTGTGTGTGTGTGTGTGTGTGTGTGTGTGTGTGTGCGCGCGCGCACGCGTGCGTGTGCTAGGGATTGAGCCCAGCTGCAATTTACCACTTTACTAATCCAATGAGTCACATCATCAGCCCATTTTATTATTTATTTTGAGAAAAGGTCTCACAAGGTTTACTTAGAGCCTCCCTAAGTTGCATTGCTGAGGGTAGCCTTTAACTTGAGATCCTCCTGCTTTAGACTCTCAAGCCACCGGGTAAAATACTAATTTTTATAGTGTAAAAGTAACATTTAAGCATTTATCCAAAAAGTGCTTTTATTTTACATGATTATTGTGAAGAGTCTTTAGCTAAAATAATTCATTATGTGAGATTCATATAAACATGTAGGTAAAGAATACATAGGAAAAAAACTCCCACAAATGTAGAGAACACAAATGACATTCAAGGGTTCCAATATCCAATGTCTTATGATTTAAAAATGACCTTAAATAAACTTTGATATGATTTTGAAGATCTAGGAGAGAGTTATAAATAAATCACCTATAAGTTAAATGCTATAGAAAGAATATTTCTCTCTAATTTGCTTGATTTTGTATTGGTTTGCTTATTTTTTGTTTTTGACATAGATACCATTTTTTAAACATTTAGATTTATATAGTAAAATGCTTTAGTATCTTTTCTTCAAAATTTCTGCATTCCCAGCAATACTGGGCAAATATTCTTATCTATAGCTCTTTCAGATGAGTGTCCCCACTTCTTGAGAAGGCTGAGGAAATTTGCTACCTTCCACAGGCCTTGTGGCTGCCTGTTTTCTGATAGTGGGGCCAGCCAAAGATAAGCTATAACTTACCGTTTTCATGACATAGTTGTTTGTCTTAAAGTGAAGTTAAATATTATGTGAAGCACATTTAATATTTATATGTGACCACAAAATAAGGGGAAAATAAAAGCTGGCCCTAAAGGGTACATGCTAGGAATGATCCAAAATACTTTTAAGAATTTTAGCTTACCATTGAGTTTCTTGGCTAAAATAATATCCTGTTACCTTTATTTTATTAACATTTTTAAAATTTAAAAATCTGTTGTTTCTTTGATATTTCTTATCATAATGTCTATAAATAATGAATATTTATATATATTTCCTTTTCCTTCTCATACTACATCTTGACTAGTATTATAATGATGGGTAAATGCACTTAATTGGGATTGAGGATCATCTGCCTGGTAACAAATGGAAAGGAATGTGTGAAAAGAATAAGGGTTTTATCTCCTTGGGACAAATCATATCCTATGAAAGATGCATATTGACAAAATTATAAATTTCCCTTAGGTATTTAACATTATCTCTGAGATAAAACAGCAAATCAACATATAGAATCAGTTTAAGAGTTCATTGCTAATTAAAAATACTATGAAAGAAAACATAATTTGAACAAGAGTGGAATCATAGGAAATTTAAGAGTCTCATGATCTTAGCTAAAGGCTTATAAAAAGCCTTTAAAGTAAGGGGAGACTTCAATGAACCCCTGATGTTTATTATTGACTGTCTCAAAAGAACACAAAAAATTAACTAGATACTTTCTTCATAAAAAAAGGAAAAAAAAAGAAAAGCAACATTTTTAACTTCTTAAGTGCTACTAGAAAATGATACTATTCTTATTAAAGTTTACAATTGTTTTTGATCACGTAGACATATATAATTTTAACTAAATTATTAAAAGAGGATTCGTATTAGTATAATAGGTCATCAGGCTTCCCTTCCCCCTGCCCTTTTATGGCAGCTGTGGGCTGGGACTTTCCACCTGGCTGTCACATCAGCCCTGACCAACCAGGACAAACAGGATCCCTCTAAACTCGGCTTGGCCAACTTGCTGCTGATAGCTGCATTTTAGATGGCCTAGACCCTCCTACCTCCAGTTCCCCTTTTAAGCTTTCTTCTGGCTTTTCCTGCCTATGACTTCTTCTACCCTCACTTTTTTGCGACCAGGTGAACAGAGCCAGGGGAGTTTCCCAGCTCCTTTTCTGCTTTATAAGATCATGATGAATATGATTATAAGACATTGGCGGACTGGGGTTATAGATAAGTGTTAAAGCACAGTCTTAACCTCTGTGAGGACCTAGGTACAATCTAAAGCACTTTGTACAAAAACAAGATGAACTAAAAATAAAATAAAATAAAAGTTCAACATAAAAAGCATTTGAGTCAATTGCACATAGATTTATTTGCAATAGTCTGTCAATTTTGTTGAAATAAAAATTAGTAAGACATGATGACACAATTATACTGGTAAGTATTGTTCTATAATCATATAGCTCTAAATAGTAATTCTGTTTCAGTTCTCAGTAGTCCATACAATTGTAATCCTAAAAATAAACTACTTAATCAAAAATGTAGTATTTGTATGGAACTATATTATTTAGTCTATAAGCATCCATATAAGAGCATCCTATTTAATTTTAAATCTATAGCTTAAATAAAAGTTTTAATGAAATGGACAAAACAACTACTTCACTTGAAGCAATTAAAGTATTTGTCACATGAGAAATTTAATACAATACTAATTTGCTTAAAATGTTGTAATGTGAAAGAGGCCAAGATTCAGGCTGTCATTTAATTAAGGTCTTTATTCACAGAAATGGTAAGGTTGACAATGTGAAAGGTAGAGCAACAACATCTTTTAAAGGCCTGGTTTTAGTGAAACAGAACTCTAATTTGTCATGAATTATGATGAATAAAGCTGCCTTTCAGTAGAATTAGCATTTCAAATTTGGTACAAAAGAGAAAGTATTGTTAGTGTTTCCCTGCACCCATTATGATTCTATATGGTTTCTTTCCTTTTTCACTAAGTAGAAAGTGATAATAACCACATGTCAAGATCAAAGTTGATCTAGATTTAATATTCCTATTATCTGAATTATAACCAAAGAATCAGAGCAGTTGTTTGGTCAGTCTTAAACAATATATGGGCATACATATATGCAAAAATCCCAAAGATTTTATACAATGTTTAGAATTTAAAATGTAGGTAAGAATTAAGAATTTGTAAAAATGTGTTTTTTTTTTTAATCTATCCAGAACATTTTCATTATTAGCCCACTAAATGTAGTAGTTTTACTTGAACTTTCAAGGAAATAATCATTATGTTTACTCCATTTGAAGTCATTTTTTTAATAAAGGGAAAATTCAATATATCATTAATTCATTTATAATACCAAGTATTTTTTTTTTTCTGTTGAGCAACTTACACTTAAAGAATAGCTTGTAAGTACCATCTCTGAATCCAGTTGTCTCTTCATTCTTCTTTTTCAGATCCATTTTTAAGCATCCAGATATCTTAAAACCAATAGTACCTTTATTATTTTAACTTGATTTTATGAGTGTCTGACTAAAAGTTGCACTTTAAAGACACTGTTTTTGTAGGACTAAGATTTTTTTTTCCCCCCGAGGGGATTTCATCCTATTTGTAGAAATATTAAAACGGAGATAAATTCTCCTGTTTCTCAGTGACTGGAATATCTTTGCCTCAGGGCAAGAAAATGAACTCTATGCTTTTTTAACTTTCTTTCATTCTGCCAATTTTGATTTTTTAAAATAATAACATCAAATGATGAAATAGCCTACAATACTCCATGCTAATTAGTCATTTTAAAGGACTTGCTTTCTGAAAGAGATAGCAGATGCATTTTCACATTAGTTCAATGAATTAGTTTCATGAATCTTTCTTTCTCTTCCTTTCTTCTTCCTTATTTTCCTTCATCCATTACTTCCTCTTCCAAATATTTAATTCAATTTTGATTCCTTTCAGTTATTTATGTCTAATGGTTCCACTTCATTTGAAATTAATATAGTTAAAATTTTATTAATTTGAAACGTAACATAATATGTTATGTCATCTCAAATCCTGATTATAATTTTCTCTCTTCCTCATTTTACTCAGAAATAAAAATTTGTCTCTTTTTTACTGATTATTGCTAGTCCCCCAAAACACTATTGTGATCATTCCAGAAAAGTGCATTGGATCCCTTATCCAAAATTTGGTTTAGATTTCAAATATACAGGGACAGACACACACATGCCCAAGCAAGTAAGAAAATAATTGTTATGTCAAGAGAACAGGGAATGTTCCTGAGAAAGTCTGAAAATGACTTCAGAATAGCAGGAAGGGCAACTGGCTTGTGATGGGCTACGAGATGGGTCGCTGTTGAGTGTTCCTATGGGACTTTCTTTCTTTTAGTGTTTGTTTGTTTGGTGGGGAGTGCCTGGAGTTGAATTCAGAGACACTAGTCCCCCAAGCCATATCTCCAACCCTATTTTGTATTTTATTTAGAAACAGGGTATCACCGAGGTGCTTAGCTAAATTGGTGAGGCTGGCTTTGAACTCAGGATCCTCCTGCCACAGCCTCCACAGCTACTGGGATTACAGAAGTGCACCACTGAGCCCAGCCTCCCATGGGGTTTTCTTGATTGAACTTGCCAAACAACACTTCATAAGGTTTTACTTTTTTTGTTCCACAAGTCTAGGTCTTTGGCTATTTTGAGTTAATTTTTACATAGTATGAAGCAGAGGTCTAAATTCAATCTTTTTTTTTTTTTCTGCCACAGCTGCAGAAATGGTGTCTTCCTTCTCACCATTTGTTGAGAATAATAATCTATCATTTTCAAAAATCAACATCTTTTGAAATTAGTATTGTGAGCCCTCCAAATTCATTTTTCTTTTCAATACTGTTTTGGTTATGCTGGGCCTCTTGAATTTCCAAATGAATTAGGCAATGTTGGCAATTTCTACAAAAATGTTATTAGAGATCCTGAAAAACATTGAGTTAAATTTGTAGATCATCTGAGGAGAATTATCACATTATACCACATTACATATACTGATCAATTACTATGGGATCCTTTTTTTTTTCAAATTTTTGAAAATTTTCCTCAAAAAATGCTTCAGTTTCAGAGAAGAATTTTGCATTCTTTAGTTAAACTTATTCAAAATTATTTTATTATTGCTGGCATTATTCGGAGCCATTTCTTCAATTTTTCAGTTTGTTTTGAAAAATATACAGAGAGCCCACCCAAGTACTTGAAAACATATGTTTAATATGTTTTAACCAAATTAGAAAAATTTATAAACATTATTTCCTTGACTATCTGTGTGCTTGTGTTTCTATTCTTTTGGCATTCATACTACCTGTATATTGCTATGTAACTAATATGCTACATTTTTGTATGTTCCAGTCCATTATTTTACCATTTTTATCTCTATTTTCAAATATGATAAACTTTAATAATCTATCTTCAAGTTAGCTATTCTTTTTTAATTTTTTTGATGGTGGTTGAAATCCATTATTAATACCCTCATAAATTATTTTATTCCTACTATTGTACTTTTAAACAAAGATCCCTTGTGGCTCTTTTTAAATAATTTTTACCTTTCTATTAATATTTTCTGTTTGATAAGACTTTGTCATCATATCTTTTTTTCTTTATTAAAATATGGTTTCTTTCAATTTTTTTCACATAATTATAAGGGTTATTTTGAATTGTTTGTTAAATCCAACATCCCCCAAATAGGCTGGGAGAAAGAAGTAAAGTGTGAGTTATGCCTCAAATGTAAATGATGCTCATGGGAAATTTCTATTGCCCAGTGGTAACTATTGTGGTTTCAATAAGATAAAGTGTTCTATTCCTCCAAATTGTTCTAAGATTATTAACTTACTTATTCTTCTACTAACTGGATTACTTTACTGAAACCTATTTCATCTTCTCTGTTAAGATTCTGATGATATAAACCTCAGAGGTTTAGTGTAGGCCTGCACAGGGTGACTTCAGATAACAGTGGATTTAGCAGGGGTCCCTTTGTCTATCTGGTTCCTTTTCTACATTCAGGTGGTAAAATCTTCTATTTGCTGATTATTGCATCAATAATACCCTGAAGAATAAATTACTTCAGACATTGACTTAATTATATTTGGGCTTTCTTACAAAGATATTTATTGAAATTTGTTGTGACAACAAGAGGGCTCTTTTCTTGATTCCCCCTGGTAAACTTTCTGACCTGAGATACAGTTGATATCTCTAATGAAGTACCATTCTATTCTTATTTGTTTTATGCCACTCCTCTATTGTTTTAGAAAATGCCCTCCTGGTTGAGTCTTCCAGACTCATTCTTTAGGAAGAATTTTGGTGCTCTGTGTTGTATGGACTACATTTATTTTCCTATGGGCAAAATTTGGAATACTTGACTTTGGTACTTGGGGAAAAGAGAATCCATGCTCTTCCTTGAATAGCCTTCTTCTTTGAGGAGATAGGCTCTGGGAACAGTGTTAAGTAACCATTGATGTTCTCACCTTGCTACTGGTGGTGAGAATTTCAATTTATAATGCAGAATGACAGTATACTGTTCTGAGTAAGCAATAGCATGCTTCATTTTGACAGCGCTTCAACCAGTGAGTTAAGTCTGTTATGAAGAAATGAATTCTTACCTCTTGGCAACATTTGCTAGGAGCATAACCTCAGGGACAGGTAGTATGAGGCCCTAGGTGAATGATACTAAGGACCTCAACATAGCAGAAGTCATTTTTTCTTGGCTGAAACCACCTTGTTTGGAATTTATTTATTTTTTTTTTTAATTTTTATTATTGGTTGTTCAAAACATTACATAGTTCTTACTGTAATTCATTTCTCCCCCTTGTTTTTTTTTTCTCCCCTTTCCCCTCACTTCCTCTTATATGTAATTTTGTATAACAATGAGGGTCTCCTTCCATTTCCATGCAATTACCCTTCTCTCTCCCTTTCCCTCCCCCCTCTCGTCCCTGTTTAATGTTAATCTTCTTCTCATGCTCTTCCTCCCTGCTCTGTTCTTAGTTGCTCTCCTTATATCAAATAATCATGGAATTTGCAGGAAAATGGATGGCATTTGTTTGGAATTTATATTAAGAAAGGAGATGTGACAGTGAGTTGTCATTCAAAACAAAAGACTCATTGTTCTTAGAGAGCTTTAGTAGTGTGCCCTACTTTTACTGGTTAGCAGACCCAGGGTGCTCCTCAAATTACTTACCATTCCAGAAGCAGAAGTCCTGCAACTCTTTTCTATACAAAAAAAAAAAAAAAATGTTTCTCTCTGTATGTAATCTATATATTTCACTTGTTTTTTTCTTTTTCCTTCCCAATCATGACTTCAGAGCCTTACCCTCTATAGGAAATCTGTTGGTCAATTTATTGCTTTCTCTATAAGAACTCTGCTAGGTATTCTAAAGACTTTTCTCTGTTCCATGTGGTTGCACTTGAAAGATTGCCCCAGTTGTTGAACAGTGGACTATATGAAGATCAACATGAAATCCTCATATACATATATTTATTTTTTACTGTATTTTAGTATAGGGAGAGAAATGATATATTTAAGCGAACATAAACCTTTAAAAAGAAGAGAGGTATTCAATCTTCTTTTTTTTATTTGTTTTTTTTTAAATTGGTTGTTCAAAACATTACAAAGCTCTTGACATATCATATTTCATACATTAGATTCAAGTGAGTCATGAACTCCCATTTTTACCCCAAATACAGATTGCAGAATCACATCAGTTACACATCCACATTTTTACATAATGCCATATTAGTAACTGTTGTATTCTGCTACCTTTCCTATCCTCTACTATCCCCCCTCCCCTCCCCTCCCATCTTCTCTCTCTACCCCATCTACTGTAATTCATTTCTCTCCTTGTTTTTTTCCCATTCCCCTCACAACCTCTTATATGTAATTTTGTATAACAATGAGGGTCTCCTTCCACTTCCATGCAATTTCCCTTTTCTCTCCCTTTCCCTCCCACCTCATGTCTCTGTTTAATGTTAATCTTTTCCTCCTGCTCTTCCTCCCTGCTCTGTTCTTAGTTGCTCTCATTATATCAAAGAAGACATTTGGCATTTGTTTTTTAGGGATTGGCTAGCTTCACTTAGCATAATCTGCTCTAATGCCATCCATTTCCCTGCAAATTCCATGATTTTGTCATTTTTAGTGCTGAGTGATATTCCATTGTGTATAAATGCCACATTTTTTTTTTTATCCATTCATCTATTGAAGGGCATCTGGGTTGGTTCCACAGTCTAGCTATTGTGAATTGTGCTGCTATGAACATCGATGTGGCAGTATCCCTGTAGTACGCTCTTTTAAGGTTTTCAGGGAATAGTCCTAGAAGGGCAATAGCTGGGTCGAGTGGTGGTTCCATTCCCAGCTTTCCCAGGAATCTCCATACTGCTTTCCAAATTGGCTGCACCAATTTAAACACATGACATCTTATTCTCCCATTGTTCATCATTTGGCTTTCATGTTCAAGAAAATAGCTGCCAAACATTTAAACTCACTTTATAACAGACACATGATTTGATATCTTTAAGTTCATTTTTTTTGCATTGTTTTGAATGGAGTCTGTTTTAGTACATTGAGTAGACAGTGACAGACTCTAATTCTTGTGATGTGCAAAATTATTTGTACATATATTTTAGCAAAATTTTGAAGTGGTCGTTAGTATCTTCTAAAACCTTGGTATACAGGAATCATATTTTTCTCATTATTAAATTTATGACCCAGAACATATAAAAATTCATTGTGTATAAAGCAAAATTTAAAAGTAAAACAGTTTTATGAAAAATATAAAGATTCCAAATTATATGTAAACCCCACAGTGTTAACAACATTCTTCAAACTCTATCCACTTAAAATCTTAATTCCTACCATCTTAGTAAAGAATATAACTCTATAGTGAAAGTATAAGAAAATTAATTTGCTATGACATCTAACTTTTGTGATAGTACTTGAAGATGTTCCTTAGGGAATATAATTTGAAAATATTTTAGTGTCTTTTTGTTTGGGGATGTAGAGATTAAGTTTTTCAATAAATTCTCACATAAATAGGTGAACATTTTAATTATCTTGTAACACTAAGTTTATGGATGATTTCTGTGTATGTTAATAGTTATATGTAGAATGTACCTTTTATTTAATTGACATAGGAAATGTTTATGTTCAACCACAGCTTCTGTGCTAATCCTGATGCACTTTGGCAAAAAAGTATGCTGAAAAGAGAACATACTGATAAAATACACTAAAGCACATAATAAAATAAAATAACCCAACAGAGACGCTAACACCGTATCCTATCTGGAAACACTGGTTTACCAAACTTTTATGAACAGAAAACCAGCAAATAGGTAATGAGGGGGAAGTGTAAAATTTTTGTTTATTTGTTATTTTCAGGAACACTGTACTCATGAAGAGAGTGTACTGATGGTACAAATAGGTTCTATGGATAGGGCCAGAAAGAGATAGGTAGAATATCTGGGATGAAAGTATAGAATAGTAATATTTATGTACATTAAAGACTAAAATAATATCAAGACCTAATAAGAAACCATCTAATAGATAGCATGCAAAACTTAGCAGCTTTTAAACTAAA
The DNA here is from genome assembly GCF_001458135.2 of Marmota marmota marmota. Lineage (NCBI taxonomy): Eukaryota > Metazoa > Chordata > Mammalia > Rodentia > Sciuridae > Marmota > Marmota marmota. The sequence continues at coordinate 26,072,931 of NW_026000108.1, read as the reverse complement.
AATGTTGATATGATAGTTAAATGGTGAACAAATATTTAGAAATTTGATATTATGACTAAATGCAATGAGTTTGTATCACAATGTATGTCTTTAATTGAATATTTTCTTCTTCAAAATAGTTTGCCCTACAAATCTATATACTAAATTTTCTAATATTCCACATTTGTTTTTGGGGGGATTGGCTAACTTCACTTAGCATTATTTTTTCCAATGCCATCCATTTATCAGCAAATGCCATGATTTCATCCTCTTTTATTGCTGAGTAAGATTTCATGGTGTATATATGCCACATTTTCTTAATACATTCATCTACTGAGGAACATCTAGGTTGGCTCCACAGTTTAGCTATCATGAATTGTGCTGATGTAAACATTGATGTGGCTGTGTCCCTGTAGTATGCTGTCTTTAAGTCTTTTGTGTATAGACCCCGAGGAGAGGGATAGTTGGGTCAAATGGTGGTTCCATTCCCAGTTTTCCAAGGAATCTCCATACTGCTTTCCATAATGGCTGCACCAATTTGCAGTACCACAAGCAATGTGTGAGTGTGCCTTTTCCCCCACATCCTCACCAACATTTATTGTTGTTTTTCTTCATAATAGCTGCCATCCTTCTGGAGTGAGATGATATCTTAGAGTAGTTCTGATTTCCATTTCTCTAATTACAAGAGATGATGAACATTTTTTCATATATTTGTTAATTGATTGTATATCCCCTTTTGAGAAGTGTCTGTTCATGTCCTTGGCCCATTTATTGATTGGTTTATTGTTCTAAAGAAATATTTTCAAGTTCTCAAAATTCTATGAAGGGCTCTTTATTATATGGCCCTGACCTCCTCCTCAGTCATGTGCCTTTCTTGATCTCTGTGTCCCAAACAAACTAACCCTGATTTGCTGCACTCTCTGTCCTCACAGCTTTTATCTGTGGTGTTTGTTCTTCCTAGCTCACATCTTTAGTATTTACTAGCAATTGTTAATTCTTATTTCATCAAATCAGCTTAATTTTTCTTCAAGGAAGTGTTCTTTTTTGTTTTTGTTTTTTTTTTTAATTTTAGACTTGGTAGATTTTGTTGCTACATATTCCCACTGCAATTTGGGTTTCTCTTTAGCTAAACATTCATCATGTTAAAAACCATTTGCAATTCTCATTTATCTGCTAGATGAAAATTTCCATGAGGACTGGGAAAAAGTCTCCTTTATTCAACATATTAACCCAATCATTGCATTCTTCTTAACATAACCATGTACTTGTTAAATTGAAATTTTTAAAAATATATAATATGTATGTATGCATATATATATTATATTACTCACTCTTCTTTCTCAGTAAAATCTTCCATAACTTTCGAAACCACAAATTATTTTTTCTCATTTATTTCTCTGTCTAAAGATATGCCAAAGTTATCCTGATTATCAGCAGTAGAATCAGAATATGTATACAGCTTATTAATCTTGCATATATATGATCTTTGATTACTATTTTTAGAAAGTGTGAAAAGTGTTATGTTTTACTCCTCACATTTCATGTTTCACTTAACATCCATCATCATTTTTACTATTTTTTGTCAATAAATACTACATGGCACAAAGGAAACTCAAAGGTAGTTCAGAGAAACAAAAAAAGAAAATACATTTCCATGTCAAAAATATAGATATGTATTAAAATATAAATATGATTTAAAGCAACTTTTTAAAAAATGTTTTCTAATTTTACAAAAGGAACCAAGATAACTATCAGTGGCCCCTTCAATCTCTTATGTTTAACAACCTCCCCCAAATTTAGCCATCTATGATTCTTGTTCTATTTCAGAGGGAGAAAGAAGACAAAGAGTTTGAAGAAATGAATTATGGAGTAGTCTGAAAACTTAGTACTATAAAATAGATAATTCATTACTTGAAAATTGAGGGTATGGTTCAAATTTTTTAAATTTTACCAGTGAATTTATACAAGATTTGAATGATTTTAAATATGTGAAATTTAAATTATGTTGAGATGTTATGTGCAGATTTTAAATGTTATAAGTTTCTTGGGTTCAGAAAAAAATATCTAATTGAAATTAGCTTAAATTTAGTAATGTATTTATAATCTTTTAATACAATGTAAAATATTCTCTGATAAAGAATTTTAATATTGGATTAGGTATTATTTATATTTTGAAAAATTTAAGGACTTTTAGTAAAGTATAATTTAATGTAATTTAAGTTACATTCAGCAGTGTGGTTACATCTTGATTAAAGTCATTATAAAGAAAATGTAATCATATACTGATAATCTTCCTTACCTGTCTTTGGGTTAAAGATCAGATGATTTTTTTTTTTTGTAATTACCTATCAGGATATGTATCACCTAAATCCTCCCATAGTACCATCTAAGTAATAGTTAAGGGGTTTGATTTGTATGTTCATTATCTTTGAGAATATACCAATGTAGTAGGATGTATTTAAAATCATATAGCAATATCTTTTCAATTTTATATTAGTCAATTTCCTTGAAGCAAACCTAACAGAATAGCAGCGAAATCATTTCTAGTTGTCAGTTTGGGGGAAGTAAAACCTAGGGTTAGTGTTTTTCTTGAATGCTTGTGATTAATGACAATCTCTCAGAGACTGGTTGGGGATCTGGATACTTATATTTGTTATTTTAAAAATGTTAATTGTTTGACAACTGTTTGATATTATAATTACTACTGACCATATGAGATGTTTTTATGAAAAAAAAAAAAAGTACTTGAAAGCCATTTAGGTAAAACATTCTTTCTCAGAACTGTCATCCTGTACATCCTCCTGTTTCATTGCTCCCTGTGCTCCTTTATGTCTAACCTCCGGGGTATCTATAATAGCTCCTATGTTTCCATCTCCTACAGCTATCTTTGGAAATGTGGCATGACTGCCTTATGATTGATGTCTGATTCCATCAAGCACTTATCCCTAAAGAGCTGTTCTTGTTTTTGTGACCATACACTAAAATCTATGTCAGACACTGGTATATACTAGTTTTTCCTATTCTCCACCTCAGTCTTCAAATAACACAGTCTTTCCTTTGTCCTTATCTCTCAATAAGACATAATTAGCTGTGAAAATCATGGGTAAGCACTTTTTACTTAAGTTTGAAAGACTCAGTACAGGACAGTGATAATGGACAAGAGTATATTGTCAGAGAGCACAATGTTCACAATATACTAAATAGTTAATTACCTGGTAGTCACTCTATGAGTAGTTTCCCTACTTGATAGAAAAAAGCATTAGGAAAGAAAAAAACAAAGAAAGTGAGGAAGAAAGAAAGAGTGAGCTTCATTCCCATGATCTGTAGTATGCTATCATAAATATGAAGTCCTTCATTTCTGTTAAATAAGAAACCAATGATGATTCTGCTTACTGAAAACCATCTGTCTATGTTCATCTGTATCAACAAACTTCTGGGCAATTTGCATTAGCACAAGCTGTTATTACTGTCTTTGCCAATGTTTAACAATGTCAGGTGATTTTTATATCTTCCCAGGCAGTGTATTATATGAATTTCTGAATGACACGTTTGATACCACAAGAAGATAATATTTTTATTCTTCACAGGATGGAAAAATGAATTACAAATGTTATAATCAGTAAAACCTGCAGTAAATTTTTTCAGTTCCATTTATGAATAATTTCATGATAGTTGTTTAATAATTTAAAATATTTGTAATTCAGTTAACATTGTAATTAATACTTTGTGTTTCTTCCTTTTAATCAATTCAACAGGAGGTATTGCCTATAATTAGATCCTATACAAAGGAATTAACTAAACCATGACATTTAAGTAATTAAAAAGGATTTTTTTAAAAAAAGAACAATTGAATATTCTAAGTGTGATTTTAAAATTTCCTTAATTTTACATAAGGATAGACACTGACAAATTGCAAAACGTGAATGAAAATTGTGTGTGAGGATATGAATCTTGAATTATGATTTAAAGAAGAAAATTTTCTGTTAAGTAGAAAAAGATTTATTTTTTACCCAAATAAGAAAGTTCTTAAATCAGGAACTAATATTGTAGAGCCACATAATTTAATTTTAAATTGAAAAGTTTATTGAAATGTATATTTTTCTAGTTAATGAGAGTTCATTTAAAAAAGAAAAAATGTGCTGCAATGTTTCTTAGGTTTATTTATACAATAGCACTATTGCTATTTACATAGTTTTTGCTATAAACATGTATAGAATATTTTCACATATCAAAGAATATAAAAATATTATTTGTGGAAATAGTATTGCACCAAACATAATTTTAATGAACATAATCAATTTTTTTTTTATATTTGTAAGCAAGGTAGATTATTCTCTTATGGAAGCCAATATTTTATAATTTTATTCTATGGTTAATCCAAAAATTCATGCCCCATGATGGAAGTAATATCTCATTTGTTCCTTCTCTTGTCTATTACCATTTTCTTCATTTAATCTCACCTTTGCTATATGGATTGGAAAGAGAATTGAGAGAATAATTGGTTAGAGGCCTATTCCTCACTTACAGTTTGCCAGTATATTCACATCACCCTATTCTGATTCTCATGCATTCATTTACCATCTTATTGAGCTGCATGTTGTGAATACACCACCTAAGCATCATTTGTAACATCATACCAACATGTAGTTGATGTAGAATATATTAAAAAATGAATTTGAAAAATTAAAAAAATAGAATTACCTATAAATAATTGAAAATCAATGTTCCATATTTAAACAAATACATGTGTAGTAAAACACAATACAATATTTCATTATTTGCACCAAATATTTTCTATTTTGTGATTACTCACTAATTACCAACCCTGCAATACAGCCTTCCTTACCAGCTTGTATCAGAAGCAAAATACACATTTTTGTCAATATCTTTTGAACAGTAGGGTGTTCAATTTGATCCAGTCAGATTACTTCATGAATATATTTCTATTGATGTTTGCTGTACTCTGTGTTAAATTGAAACATGAAACTATGCAGATATCTATCTAAAGTTCAGACATTTTCTTTTCTTAGGAATATAAATTTCTAAATTGGCATTTTACAACAAGAAATGGTTGCAACTGGGTAGATAAATGAAAATTCAAAAGCACTTCTAACTCCTTAGCCATACATTTTTTATGTGCAAATATGATGAATTTCCTTAAACTTTTTTGAATTTCATTTTTGTACTATGAAATATATTAAGATGAATTTTACCATTGTTTCACTTTCTTCTTTTTTTCTAAAAATGGCCGTTTTTTTTTCCCTATCAGTATGGAATTCTTAACCCTTTGGAGAAAATTCTATGGTCAGACAAATAACAATTAAAAAAAATGAAAAATTCCAAATTATCAGTGCTCATAATAAAAACACTTGAAGGCTTGTGTTTGATGCAGTTAAGTTTCATGGTGATGTTATTTTATTACTTAAATGTTTGAGACATTATCCTTTATACTGTGCAGTAATTAACATTCAGAGTGAAGATATTGAAGATACATGAACATACTATTTTGTATAAAATATATTTTTGCACTTTGAGATAAGCAGATATTTGCAATGACTCTGTCTCTAGCTGGAGATGTCCTGTTGGTAGTATTTTGCCTTGTAAGTTTAGGTAGAAAATATCTATACAACCTATCTCTCTATATCCCACTACACACATGTAATTTAATGAGCTGAATGTTAACATTTCTGGAGAATTAGTCTTATAAAATTATTTTTATTATAAAAATACAACAACATAGATTTCTCTTCAAGGCATGAGGAGTTTTTTTTAGGTGCATGTGTTTATATATATATATATATATATA
>NW_026000108.1:25963476-26066096 GCF_001458135.2 Marmota marmota marmota | reverse complement strand
CTGATATACAGGAATGCCTTTGATTTATGCGTGTTGATTTTATATCCTGCCACTTTGCTGAATTCATTTATTAGCTCTAATAGTTTCTTTGTAGACCCTTTTGGGTCTGCTAGGTATAGAATCATGTCAACGGCAAATAGTGATAATTTAAGTTCTTCTTTTCCTATTTTTATGCCTTTAATTTCTTTCGTCTGTCAGGGCATCTTTTTAGCCTTCATTTTAATCATCTTGATTTTTCTCTGTCCTGAACCAATGTAAAATCTTAGGCCAGAGAGAGAGGCATTACACACCTCTACACTATGCCTATGATGATGCTTAACAGAGCTGGATTTTAAAGTTTAGGCAACTGGCAATGTTTCAGGCACAGCTGTAATGTTGCCAGAAAGAAATAGTAAAGAGTGTGGATACCAGATTTCTCCTAATCCCAATCTTGTTTTGGGCTGTGTCTTCATTTCTCTGAATTTCCTCTTGCATTATCACACTTATATTTGCCTTGGTTTGAAATGAGCTCTCTTTGAGAACATATATTTTCCCCATTCCTATTAAAAATAGTCTGATATTTTTTCTTCTAATAGAGTGTCTCTGGTTTAATTCCTAGGTCCTTGATCCACTTTAAGTTGAGTTTTGTACATGGTGAGAGATAAGGGTTTAATTTCATTTTGTTACATATGGATTTCCAATTTTCCCAGCACCATTTTTTGAAGAGGCTACTTTTCTCCAGTGTACATTTTTGGCACCTTTGCCAAATATAAAATAATTGTAATTATGTGAGTTATTCTCTGTGTCCTCTATTCTGTACTATTAGTCTACCAGTCTATTTTGATGCCAATACCATGCTGTTTTTGTTACTATTGCTCTGTAGTATAGTTTAAGGTGTGGTAGAGTGATGCCACCTGCTTCACTCTTCTTGCTAAGGATTGCTTTAGCTAGTCTGAGTATCTTATTTTTTTTTCAGATGAATTTCATGACTGCTTTTTAAATTTCTATAAGGAATGACATTGGTATTTTGATTGGAATTTCATTAAATCTTTATGGTGCTTTTGGTAATATGCTCATTTTGAAAATATTAATCTGCCTATGCAAGAACAAGGTAGATCTTTCCATCTTCTAAGATCTTTAATTTTTTGTCGTTACTGTTCTGTAGTTATCGTTGTAGAGGTCTTTCACCTCTTTCATTAACTTGATTCCCAAGTATTTTATTTTTTTGTGATACTATTGTAAATGGGGTAGTTTTCCTCCTTTCCCTTTCAGAGGATTGGTCATTGATATACAGAAATGCCTTTGATTTAAGGGTGTTGATTTTGTATCCTGCTATTTTACTGAATTCATTTACTAGTTCTAGAAATTTTCTGGTGGAAGTTTTTGAGTCTATTAAAAGAAAAAGTAGGCCCAAATCTCCATCATGTTGAATTAGGCCACAACTTTCTAATAAGACTTCTATAATGCAAGAATTAAAATCAAGAATCAATAAATGGGATGGATTCAAACTAAGAAGCTTCTTTTCAGCAAAAGAAACAGTCAGTGATATGAAGAGAGAGCCTTCTAATTGAGAACAAATTATTACCACACTCTTGTCAGAAAGATTACTAATTTCTAGAATACATAAAGAAATCAAATATTTTAACAACAAAAAAATAAATAACCCAATCAATAAATGGGCCAAAGTACTGAACAGACACTTCTCAGAAAAATATATACAATCACTCAACAAATATATTTTTAAAAAGTTCAGCATCTCTAGTGATTAGAGAAATGCAAATCAAAACCTCTCTAAGATTTTATCTCATCAGAGTCATAATGGCAGCTATTAAGAATACAAACAACAATAAGTGCTGGTGAGGATGTGGGGAAAAAGGCACATTCACACATTGCTGGTGGGACTGCAAATTGGTTCAGCCAATATGGAAAGCAGTGTGGAGAATCCTTGGAAAACTGGGAATGGAACCACCATTTGACCACTCCTCAGTCTCTACCCAAAAAACTTTAAAACTTTATATTATAGGGACACAGACACATCAATGTTTATAGCAGCACATTCACAAAAGCTAAACTGTGGAACCAAACTATAAGCCCTAAAATAGATGAATAGATAAATAAAAAGTGGTATATATACATGAAGCAATATTATTCAACATTAAAAGAGAATTAAATCATTGTATTTGCAGGTAAATGGATGGAGCTGGAGAATATAATGATAAATGAAATTAGCCAATCCCCCCCAAAAAAATGCTGAATGATTCCTCTGATTTAAGGATGCTGATCCATAATATGCTGTGTGGAGGTGGGGGATTGGAAGATTAACTCTAGATAAGGTAAGAGGGAAAAGGGGAAGGAGCAGAAAGAAGGGGGAATAGGGGTAGGAAAGATGATGGAATGCTATGGTCATCATTACCCTAAGTACATGTGTGAAGACACTAAGGATGTGACTGTAGTTTGTTTACAATCACAGATATGAAAAATTGTGCTCTATATTGTAATATGAATTTTAATGTATTCTATTATCATATATAACAAATTAAATTTAAAAACTAAAAATTATATAAAAAGGAGAAGTATACAACAGCTAAAAAAACAAGTAGTCTGATATTTTATGTCAAGACACATTGGAACATCTCTGTAAGTAGGCAAATGATCTGATGTCTTTGCTTAAATGGCTGTTTAATATATAAATCATATAATTCAATGATATTTTCAGATTTTCACATAGAAAAAGAAGACCCCAACCCTATGTGTCTTCTCAGTTATTTAATCTAGTTATATGTGCTAGGGTTTGCCCATTTGCAGTACCACATTACTAGGTACAACTGATTCATTCAGGAGTTTTTGATAGAAATTCTACTCAACTAAATTAATAACTAAACTAGAATATAAACAGTGTAAGTTAGTGAATATTTAACATTCAGCTCATGAAAAGTGTCAGTATAGTATATAAATGTATTTGCTTTATTGATAAAATGCATAGCTCAAAAATTACAAATGATGATAAAATATATGTGATGTGAGCTTTATTTTAAATTCCATGGACACAACTGATTTCTGAGAACACTTTTGTTACCCTTTGTCAAGCCCTTAATTCCATAGCTAATTGGTTGAAATCAGTAAATTGAGTATAGTGACATTATGAATGTTAAATATTCTTTTATTTTATGTGACTGTGTAAGATGAAAATAAAATTTAAAAGACTTATATTGGACATTTACTTGTTTACCAACAACACAAACAGCCACTTTTCTTTTTGGCATAATAATTTTTGAGTAATCAAATAATCTGTCTTTAATATGTTGAGAACTTGCACAATGAAATGGCAACAGATGCAATATAATTTTGAGAACAGTACTATTTATTAACATATTCTCTATCATTTGATTAAGTGTATAATCAATAAAATCTAAAAATAAAACCTGGATTTTCATTGTTTGCTTATTTCCATGGTGTAATCTCCTTTCATGACTGAATCAATCTGAGGTCATTAAATGTAAAGTTGAGAGTAATGCACAGTATATAGTGTTATCACAGTACAAACCTTAGATATAAATTATAGGTAACAGTGAAAAGTAATAAAATAATTAGAAGTGATACATAATTAGAATCTATCTTTACTTTTAGTGTGATTTAATCACAAATAAATATATTTTATTTGTAGTAATTACTGTTTAACAACTACCTCACAAAATTCCTGAAAATTTGATAGTTGGATTTCACATATTAATAAAATTAGATTCTTCAAGAACACCATTATATGTAACTGAAACATCTAAAATTATAGCTAGTTTTAGAGTTAGGAAATAAAATGATGGGAGTAAAATTTTCTCTCATGTAAGATACACATCAAATTAAATGTCATGCTAGATCAGGACATATGTTTCTATCTGGATCAGTTACTTAAGACCAGTGAGGTGAAATATGTGGTTAGATCTGGGTCACTGGACAACTTGTAGAATTTGAGGATTGATCAAGTTCACTTAATTTTCACTGACTTTTGAAAATGTGTTATTTATCAAAGAAAATCAAAGAAAAAGAATAAACTTTTATAGCATCCACTTTCAAAAATATAACACACCTGCAAAATACAATACTAATTGTTAATGAGAGCAGGAGTGGTGAGAGTGGATATTCTGGTCTTGTTTCTGAGTTTCCAGGAAATTCTTTCAGTTTTTCTCTATTCATTATGATGTTGGTTTTGGACTTGTCATATATGGTCTTTATGATGCTGAGGTAAGTTCTTTTTATCTCTCGTTTTTTTAGGGTTTTAACATGCATGAGTGCTGGATATTTTTGTAGGCTTTTCCTCCATCTATTGAGATGATTGTGTGATTTTTGTCCTTAATTATATTTATGTGATAATTTGTATTTATTGATTTGTATACATTGAGCCAACCTTTCCTTGCTGAAATGAAACCAACTTGATCATGGTGCACAATATTCTTAATGTGCTTTTGAATGCAGATTACTAATATTTAAAACTTGGCATCTATGTTCATCAGTGATGTTGGTCTGTAGTTTTCTTGAGGTGTCTTAGCATTTAAAGTATTTTCAAGAATATGATAACTGCTTTAATATATTACCTCATTGAATAAAACAATAATTGAGTAGACCCTTTTATGCACAGGAAATTCATTTCAGAACCCCAACAGATACAAAATCTGTAGATACTCAAGTGCCTTACATAAAATGATTTAGTATTTGCATATAATCTAAACACATCCTTCAGTATTCTGTATATTTTAAATCATTTACATATTACTTAAAACACCTAGTACAATATAAATGCTATGTAAATAGTTGTTTAATTGTTTAGAGAAAAAAATGTAAAATTTTCTGCAAATGTTTAGCACATACATGCTTTTTTCAAAAATATATTGATCCACATTTTATAGAAACTAAAGATCCAGAGGACTGACTGTATGTCAGCATTTATTATGTTGTTTCTCCTCATTTTAGATAGCACTCGGTCTTTTGGATCTATAAATAAATAGATCACATATAGCAAGTGTGTGTTGTAATCTATATTGCAGTCTTGCATTGACCCTAGAGTTTACATTTTACGTAGAATCTAAGACACTTAGTGAATCATCATTATCAACATTAAAAGTTCATCCACATTTATGAAAAAAGGATTAAAGAATCATAAAGGAAGAAGGAACAAAGAACTAGTTGTCTGTCTGAGGTCCATCTGGCTTATCTTCTTCACATGCCCATATACTCTATATAGAACAGTAAACTTTATTAGATTTTCTTCCAATAATATAGAATCACTCTTTAACTAGGAACTTTTCTGCTAATCTCTCTTTCGATATCTCAGTCAACTGCTAGACTACTTTGATATTTTTCAAAACAGATTTTCCAATATTTTATGTGTAATACAAGTTAATATTAGTGAAACTAATTCAAGATAAGAAAATTAATAATTAATCCATCCCCAAACAAAATGATAGTTACTCAAAACCTTGCTATGTAAGTGTAATTACTGTTAAACACTAGGGAATACAATCATAAATGGTCAATTTACTCTATACTCCTTCAAACACTCTCAGTTGTAATATTATAACATGCAGTCCTGATTTCCAAGTCTTTTTTTTGATTCAGCTACTTTCTCGAATTCTTAATATTATGCTCAATATTGTCTGAATCAAAAAGAATTTGGAGCTGCAAATTAGAATTCTTATGTTATTGCCCTAGTTCACTAATCACAATGTATTCTTTAAGGTCACTGAGTATCTTTAAGTATATATTACCATAAATGAAAGACAGCAATATATTTAAAAAATATGAAATGTTGTGAAAAGAAAATCATATGGAGATGAAAGCACCTAAAATATAAAACGTTAAAAAATCAAGGATATCAAAAGAAAGCTCAGGACTCTATTCTGTTTAATTTTTTTTTCTTGCAAAATTATAAGCCTAAATGTTAAAATTCATGAACAGTTTTCTCAGATTGTATGTACCAATTAGAGTTTCCCACTTGTATCTCTAATTTCCACCTTAGGACATATGCTGTCCCTGTCTCTACTTAAGTGTATATTCACTCTAGTATAAATTATTAAATAAAAAATGTAATAGATTCAATGATTTTTCAAATCTTACATTCTCTAGTTCTTCCAGAGCTAATTTTTCACAATGGAAATTAATTTTTCATTTAATGGTGTTAAGAGGTTTACTTTTAAAATTGATCTCCATAGGGGAAAGGGTTTTAGTATTTTATTTTTCAACCTGTAAAATCTGTCTTGACATAGAATGACACTAACAGACATTCTAAAAGAACCTCTACATGCTAATTTTCTGCTCTGCTTTATTGCAAACTTATAATTTAATCATAAGATTTTTTACACTAAATATGTCATCAAACAGTATAATAGTTTCAGTTAAAAGTGGTTAGGAAATGCACAGTGACTCACAATGTATTAGAAACAAAGACTTTTTGAAGCTGAGCCTTTGGCTAATAAAAACATTTCTTTACTTCTGATGATGTCAGAATAGATAGGCAATCCTACACACATAACTGAGTCTGACTATAAGAATGAATTACCCAAGTGAAAATACCCTAAATGCTTACTTAACTATATATAGTGAAAATTGTCAAAACAATAAAAACTGTAAAGAAAGCCTTCAGGGAAGGAAAGCAGTAGCAAAATTACAATGAAATCTACAGTTTGCCATTTCTAAATCAGATCCTGTAACCGAACATCTAAAAGCCTGAGATATGCTTAAAATGAATCTCTTGTACTTGCTTGTATACCTTTCATATCAAAATAATCATTACTCTTCTGCTTAAAATTCTTTTGCATAATTAAAGTGTCCTAATAGCACAACTTTGGGAGCTAAGCTCTCCCTTTTCTTAATGCACTTAGGAATTTTCTCACTTGTATTTGTTAGTCCAATACTATGGATTTAGAATTCCCTGCTTCATATAATGAATTTACTTCTATTTGAATCTTTTAAGATTTAAAATGTTCTAAACTGTCACCTCTAGTTTTGATAACATGTAGGAAATGAAGCATACAGGACATTCAACTATAGTAGATATGACATTTCAGTCTAGCAATACATCAAATTTGAATACATCCTTTTACTTTATATTTTAAAATACTCTATTTCAGTTTTGCATATATTTTTCTCTTTTTTTTTCTTTCTAGATGCAGGAATGCAGAAGAAATATGTTACTAAATTCTAAAATTTAGTAACATAATACCTTAGACCTGGAAACAATTAACAAATAAATTGGTCAATATGTCTTTACATCTGCAGATGCATTCACACAAATTTATTAATATAGCTGTGTAAGATGGTTTGATTTACACATCTTCTTCCAGATGCAGAGACCTGCAATTTTGGAGAAGCCTAATCTTTTGACCTTGACTAATACAGTTCCTGGAAGCCAGTCACTAGATCCAAAAATAATAAGATTTAAAAAATTCATGTATGAGACTCACAATTTCTTGCTATATCTCAGTTCCCAGTCTCTGGTAAAGGCATTCTTGTGTTTGTTTTCTGAATTTCTTATATGGGTATAATCCCTACTATAAATTCACCAATGTTCATATATTGTAGTGCCTAATTGCTTATACCACATTCCTCCATGGAGAGTCTTTGCAAAATGCTTGAGAAAATATTTTTATGAAGTTTCCCTCTACATTCTGATTGCAGTTTCTTTTTTCCCTTTAATTTAAGACCTAAATATAATCATCCACATTCCTGAGAACAAACACCATAGTAACTATTTTCCTTTGGTTTATGTATTTGCAGTCTAGTCCACATAGATATTTTTGGGAAAAGGGAGACATAGTATCTATCAGCCTCAGTTTAAAATTTATTGATGCTGCTACAAAAATAATTACAAATTTTAAATTTAGAATAAAATGCTTAGAAATCATGGTGAACTTGTGATATGGTCTTTGGACATTGGCTTATAAAACATATCCAGAGAGAAATTATTATATGTATATAAATTTTGCTATGTGCAATTACATGTAAAATTGTAAATTTCACTTTATAGAAAAGAGCCTCCCAAATTAACTTATTGCTCTGTAAGTCATTAATCGGGTTTGTATTATACCTATTATTCTTGTCTTAACGTTTTCCCCCCAAAAGTGTTCTTTTATGCCTGTTTCAAAAGAGGGATTTTTGAACAAGATTTTTTTTCTCCTTTCTGGTTTCTCCATTAATTAATGAGTTATATCTAACATAAATGCAGTTCTACTATTTTGTAATTTTCTGAAAATAATACATTGAAAATTCCAATTATCTTAACAAGGATAAATGAGGGCTTTTATCCTGTATCTCATTTTATTTAGATGCTTAGTGAGAGTGGTTATACTGGGAATAAAAACTAAAATATAAAAAGTGATAGTAATTGTATAATATGAACTAGCAGTGTTCCAATATTTGTTAGTAAATTTATATTATCACAGAGGAAAGTAACACAGAGAGACATGAAGCTAGATGATTCAATAGAGCACCACATGAAAAATAGAGCCAAGAGCTCACAGACAAATACAAACAATGGAGAAGACATTCAGGTGAGGAAACAAAGAAACAAACCAACCAACCAACCAACAAAAAAATTAAAAGAATTTAGAGATGTCCATTCTTTAAATATTTAAATATTAAATATTTTGGAAAAACTTTTTAAAGTTGGTCACATAGACACTGTCTTATCTGCATGAAGAAAACAAACAAAAGTCTACTTTGGATATCAAAGCAATTTAATAACCCAGCTAGTTCCATATCTACTTTTATTAGATAAATATATAACTCTTTCTATATTTAGAATTGACTGTTAGATTTACATTGATGATAAATACCCTGGTTAAAATAATAGAAAATTTCTATTGTTGGGTGTTCCTTATATAAAAAGAAGAAATCATTACAGTGGAAGAATTTTTTAAAAAAATACTAATTAAACTTTGTGCTTAGTCTATTTAATTTAGAATTTCTATAAATTGACTATTTGTTTAGGTAACAAGATAGAAACTAGACATATAAATATCTACATTATGGTTCCTTCCTTGAAGAAATTCCATAAAATATAACAAGAGATAAAACAATATAAATTTGTAAAGAAACATTTATCGATATATTTATAATGAAATAGATTATATGGTATGTGGAGTGCTATAGAAATTAACTAAAAAATGGCTTTATTTACAAATTTACTCCAATATACCTTTTCCACTAAAGATTGAATAACTATATAATATTATAAAAAATAATACTATATTACATTTATCACTAACCATAATTCCCCAACTTCTTTCTATTTATATTCTAAAAATTCTTGAATCTTCCTAAAAATCTTGGCCCATGCCTCATATTTAAAGCAACAACAGTTATTGGACTATGTAAGTGATACATCTATGACCACTGCACATAAGGATCTCAAATCAAAATGAATATGAATGACCAACAAGTGAATTCATAATGCAATAATATGTTGATGTAAATATGGAAATAAGGTACTCATACATTCCTAGTAAATTTTCTTTAATTCATAAAGAATAATTTAATTAAGTATACTCACCACTTTAAATACTTCAGTTTTCTTTTGGGAATGCTTTCAATTCCAAAGATTTTTCTAAAATGAGGTTTGATAGTTATTTTCCAATATATATAAATATATTATACTATACGAATATAAAGGTCTCACAGGTATAATAGTAAGTGTAGAGATAACAGATTTAAAAAATTATTTCCAGTGAAAAATGCTTTATTATAATTCACCCAGAAGGAATAACCTATTTAGAAATGGAAAATAAAATAGTTTATTTTTATTTTTATACAACTATTCACAAATAGTTAATTGACTCAAAATGATTAAGTAAAAGTCATTTTGCCATACATGAGATAAGTTTAAATGATAAGTTACATAAATATTACAATATTAATCAAAAGATTACAATATATACTTAGCCATTTTACATTTATCTCCTGTAAAATCCAACATTATGCTACTATGGAGGATCTAATATGATAGGTTTTATCTGGTAGTATTTAAGATTTATAATGAACAGTACAGGCTTGAAGCTGATCATGTCTGAAGTCCAAGATAATCATTTAATATTCCAATTTCAGTATTGGCAAATAATAATGTTTTTATGATAACAAAATTGAAAAAGGGCTAATGATTAGTTTGAGAGATTAGTTTGAACCATCAAAAGAGTCATGGCATGCATAACAGATTTACTTATTAAAATAAAATGAAAATTTCAACCAGAATTGCTTTAACAAATGCACATGTGATTTTCTGAGGGAAATTATATTCATATTTTTTCAACCTTTCTCTACAGGGATACATAATAGGAGGTGTTCATGTATCCACACAAAGAGGCAGAGTAGATAACTCAGGTCATTGATGATATAGAATTCTAGAGTAGTTATTCCATTGCAAGAAAAAGTGTAATAAATAACAATTACTACACAAAAATGTTGTTGTTGAAGCTGAACATGACTATGGAACGAGCCACTGTGATCTTACATATGCCCCTCACTCATTCATGTAAATGTACATTAATAAAGACACTGCCTCTGTGTCCATATACTAGGTTAGATGTAGAGATAAAAGAATGAAAATGATAGGTGTGGAACTTGCTGTCACACAGTTTTCTCAAGTAAAATGTATTCAAGTACTGTAATAGTGCTTCTGTGTTTAACAAATATGAAGATGCTCTACTCCCTTGTATAAAATGCATAGATTTGCATATGACTTAGACATGCCTTCTTGTGTATTTCAAATTATTTCTAAATACTTAAAATACTAATTAAACACACAATATAAATCCTATATAAATTGTTGTTTTAATGTATCATTTGATAAATAATGATAAGAAAAAGAAATATGCAAATGTGCATGTTTAACCTCACAAATATGGAGAGCCATATATATATTCTTTCATATGTAATAATTCAAATATTTGATATTTATTTTTTATTATCTATAAAATTTTTATATTGCTGTATAGCTCATTTGTACTCATTATTTATGAAAAAATAAAAATGCATAGCTATATTTACATACATTATTTTATTTATATGATAACTTAGTTTCTATAAGTTTGAAAATAATTAGTTAGTTCAAATTTTCTCTCAAAGTCAGCCAAAATTAATAGCCCTTCTTCTGAAATCATAAGTAAATCTAAAGTCTTAAGCATGCTTAGAATGTACCTTCATGAATTTTTGTTTAAAGAAATCAATATTATATGCCAAAAATAGAATGCTCCTTGGAAAATAATTGAAAGAAGGAAATTCATTGTGCAACACAGAGAGTTGCAGTTGATTGAGACAAAGTGATTATTATATGCATGAGTTAAAACACTTAATTGTGTTTGGATTCTATATCAGAACTAATTTTCTTTCTTCTTTGGTTATCATTCAGGTGAGCCCCTTCAAAGGCAAAGCCTATTTCCACCTGCTTTAAAGTGACCAAAGGCATTTATGAGAATGGTAAAGCTGATTTGATTCTCTTTTATAGTATTATGAAAGATTATTATGCAAGGACCCTATTAATTTCTCCAACCCTAATGTCAACTTAGGCAAAATTAATTAAAACAAGTATATTTTAGGAAAATTGAATCAATGAACAAAGACTATCATATATTAAAAAGAAATAAGAGCAGATAAAAGCAATTTCTGAGAAATAAAGTCAGGAGGGTTTTGAGACAGATGGAGAAGGAAGAAAAACAAGATAATGTTGTGACTTTAATTAAAATAGTTTTGGAAGAGTCATTTACACTCTATGGATGAATAGCAACTCATTCCTATAAAAATATTTACTGGTGTGGTTATGCTGATTATTAGTTATAAATAGATTTATTTATTGAAAAATCACACTGCTTTTTGGAATCTCATTCTGTTTCTATAGATAAAAAGTATCCTAATTATACAAAAAAGATCCATTTGCTTGATCCATTTGCATCATGTCAGCCTCAAGACTTCTGCAGGCCTAGCATCTGTGGAGATAACAGCATTCTGGAAATTAGATGTTTTCAGGGGAATCTTTTAAATAGTGGGACAGATGTATATGTTTTTGCTATTTTCCCCTTGCATTTGCTATTATTGACATTTCTTCTATTTCTTCAAGTTCTGAAAGAATCCTAGAATCATACCACATTTTTTATGATTTTCTTAATTGTTATACTTGTTCCTCTACATTGATGTCCTTAATTATCATGTTATATATATTGATCCAATCATGGGTTCTTGCCACCTCATATTTAAAAGGAGAATCTGTACTTCTTATCCTGGCTCTGTCAATCTTAAAAGATCGTTACTTGTTGGTTGAATTATTCTCAGCTTTTCCTGAGTACATCATTTTCACCTCCTCATTCTTTGTGTTAGAATTCTATATTCTTCATAAAGTTGAGGATATTAAGATCTACCTTCTCTAGTCAAAGAAAAATATTTGGAAACCATAGAAATAAAATGTGAAATAATTATTTAAGAATTTTTATTTTTTATTAATTTTTCTGGAATAGAAAAAATGTTGAATACATTTAAGAAATAAAAAATAATTAGACTTTCATATTTTTTCCAGTTTAAGCTGATTTCAAGACTTGAGGAAGGAATGATAGAAAAGAGGAAATTATTTTTAAAAAGGATAATTTATGTAGACACTATTAAAGATTAAGAATTTTTAAAAATATCTCAGATTAAAAAAACAAATCCTAGCTTGGCAAACTTAACTGATTTGCATATAGTCACATCACTACACATATCCAAAGCCAGGATCATTTCCAAGACAAATATTTCTCTATCTAGAAATTAAGAAACATTAAAAAGCGAAAACAAAACAAAACAAAAGGACAAAATGGAGATCTTAGATCTTTGTTTCAACTAGAGGTCCTGATTCAGTTGGTCAAGACTGGTCCAACTAAATATTCTGTTTCTTGGTTAAAAACAGCAAACCACTGAAAGGAAGAAGATATAATATAAAATAGGGAAACAAAATAAAGGAATAAAAAAGAAAGAAGAAATTATCTTTGGTAGTTGTTCCTCATGCATGCCTTTCTCAGCAACCACATGGGGATCGGTTGGCTAGATCTGTCTCCACTGTTTGTGCATGTATATCTTAACATATAGTCGCTCCAACAGTGTTTATCACATCAAAACCAACAGACTAACAATAATAGCTACCCCTGGGATTTTCTTATTATACTTGAATAAAAACTCTGTTATAGGCCCTTGAATTCTGCATTTTTAACAGTCTCCCTACTTATGTAACACAGAAAGTCCACAGTAAATTTGGGGCAAATTATGAAATTAAACACATAATTATGAATAGTAAATCTTACTAAATTTCAACATTTAAAAGTAATTTACACATGTCTGTTACTAGATATGAATGTTATTGTTATTCCTTGTTTAACAAAGTGTTGTTTTTTGCAACATATTTCTGAATATGCAAATTGTTATTCCATAATCTATGGAATTAGAAGGAAATCAATTTGGGCATATAAAAAATGACACAATATTCCTAGGATATCAACAATGCATGGTTTGAGATTTGTTTTGTCTTTAAAAACATTAATCGAATCTCAGAAAAAATTAAAGATATTTTAATAATTAAAATTAAAATACTAATAATGATGCAAGTAAAAGTGTAATGTGCCTTAAGAAGGAGATGAACTTGAAAGAATCTAGTTTGTGTATATGTTTTGCTTTCTCAAAAAACTATTTTTGTAAAATAGTCACTGGGCTACTGAGATAACCCACATAGACTGTTATTAATATGCAATCTTCCTTCCTGAAACAGTTTACATATGCAATATACAGCATCTGGACCTTGTAATTGAATTTTTGAAGTTCTCTGTGGTTTGGGAGCTGCATATGGGTCAGTAATCATTATCCAGACACCATCATTCATCGTGCACATACAATTAATCAACTCATTAATTATGGAAAAAGAGTCTCAGGGAAGTATAACACACCTATTTCTTAAACAAACATTTTACCCTTGAGCTGTAAAAGTAGTATCTCCTTTAGCTATTCTTTAAATTACTGTTAGATATTTATAAAGAGAGCTTTTAGAATAAGGTCCATAGGAAGAGTCAATATAAAAACCTTTCAGACAAAGGACCCATCATACATATCCACAGAATTTAATAACTTTCTGGTTAAATCCCTGCTTGAATCAGCTTTTGGATCTTTATCTTCTGAAGCTAATGTCAATAATGCTTTCTTTTTTAATTTAGCTAAATTCGGCTATCTGTAGGAGAAACAAATCATGTTTTTTATTAGTACTACTAGTAGTAGATGGTTGCCAAGGAAAACATGGTAATTAGGGAAAGTAAAATATTCTTCCAAAAATTTTTTGTCACATATTAGTAAGCCCAGGAGGTTGTTTAATGGAAACACCTTATGGATTCATGAATGGGGGGGAAGACAGTAAATATATATTCTCACTTTCTAGCTGGTTAGCTAACCTGACCATTTTCCTTCCCTATTTGTCAATCGCACTTTTGCTATTTTTTCCTCACTCCTAGCAATTTATCTTTATGTTTCACTGACTACATCATGACCTACAAAACTCCTTGTAAAATGACACACATTAATATGAAAAAGAGGCTAATTGCATAAGATAAATGCCCACCTAAAATAATAATAAAATATAATCAGATATTGGCTCAAGGTAGAGCCTGGCAGGATTGTTTAATAGAGTAGTTGTTAAATATATGATGAGCTTAAGGAAGATGAACAGCTGTTTGCCATCTTCACTGAAGCTAGAAATAGCTTAGGCTTAAAATGAGAGACATGAAGAAGAGATTCCTGTCTGCAGATTTCTAATGGGATTTTTAGTCAGAGGTCCATGCAACCCATAGAATTTTATTTCTTGTTAAATGTAGAAAAATATAAGATAATTTAAGGGCCATTCAATTCGGAGATAGGAGGAAAGATCAATTGATATTTTAAGGGTTCCTCTTTTCTAACACCAAGTTGTCCAGACTTCTTTGAGCCTCAGTTTTCCATCTGTGAATTCCTCTGCTTTGAAGTTATAAAACACCTCCCAGATCAAGGCTTAAACTTCTAACTATTTGGGCCAAGGTCTGGTAGAGGACAAGGGGTAGTGAAGATAAAGCTGAGCTCCTAAAATTTTAGATCTCTTATGTGTCAAAATTTAATCCTGTTTCAATTGCTCTCAGTGAGTGGAGAATTGGCTGTGGGAAGGATATCTATTTCTTACTTATTATCTGACATTTTTCTTACCAATGAGGTACTTTCCCAAGTACTAAATTTGACTCCATTTTTTCTATGTCTCTGTTCCATGGTTGATTTTGACCTTTTAAGGAAATGAACAAGAGAAAGTGTGATAAATATTATGATGTAAAGTGTATAGATCACAGGTAGAAGAAAGCATCAGGCAAAGGAAACATTTTTAATGAAATTGAAAGAATGTGTTATGGTTATTTTAGATTGATATGAGGGCAAAGAAGAAGAAGTAGGACAACCACAAACTCTGTATGTTAAGCTCAAACATTTCACTTACACTTTAGCTGAAAAATTTTAATCTGGTTCATTTGGACATCAGACAAATATGGAGGTTCAACAGGAGAAACAGTGGATGCTGAAGTAGTTTCATGAGTCATCCATTTCTGTTTACATCACTGGTTTGAAAACCACAGCTCTTAATGTTATAGTCTGGTTTTGAAGAAGCAAAGGGACACAGTCAAATTGACAACCATATCTTCATATATGGCCACATATGGTTGTTCAGACCATGTGAATGGAGACCACATTGCCCCTTCATGATCCTGCTCTAAACCAGCCATTATCAACACACCACATGATGTGAGTAAAAAAGGAAGCTATACCTAGTCTCTTATGGGGCTGGAAAGGAGAGAAAGAATTCCCACTCACACCCCCCCACTAAGTATACTTGGGTCTGAATTAAATATTGTGAGATGGTTTAAAACAGAGAAGTAGTTAACAACATTCTTGTTACTAATTCTTAAAACCATGAAAAACAAATCTTGGGATTTATTTTAGTTTACATTATACTTTATTTCTTAAAAATCCATTTCTATGATCTCTGGAGATCTTGTATCTCATTTATCCCTTAAGTCGTCCATTATTCAATCTTTTCAATCGAAAGTATTTTTTCCAGCTTTGTCTCTCCTTCAAGATTAAACATTTCATAAAGGATAGAAACCAAGATTTACTAATATCTAGATATGTATCAGAACTTATATGATGTAATGCTTAAGTATTAAAATAGAAATATATCATAAGATTTTAATATTAGAATAATCATCTGAGTCCAAAGATTCACTGGCAATTTACATTTTTATTTCTAATGTCCCCATCTTTAAATACAGATTTGAAATATATTAAATAATTTTGCTTTTTAATCATCACACTTTTTCTTTAGTTTTTTAAAGTGCCTTTTTGTCTATTTCAATCCTTTTTTACTGCATTATATAGCTAATAAATTCAAAGGACTTGGAAATATGTTATTCTATTTTGGATAATAAAGGTTAATCACAATGAAAATATTAGGTCAAATAAAAGCCAGACCAATTTCAAAATTGTTTTTGTATCTGTACCCTATTCACCAGCAAAATACCCATGTGAGATAATTTTTCAAAAATTATTGCTGTTTTCATCAAAGTGGTTTACATATACCTTGCTAACATCTGTTGCCTGGCTGAGGTAGGAATATTCTTCCCCACAGGGCTGCTGTCAGACCTGAACATGTGTTTGGTATATTAGTCTACCTGGGCTGCCATTACAAAACACCATAGACTAGAAGGCTGAAATAACAGACATTTATCTCTTAGAGGTCTGGAGGACAGAAGCATAAGATCAAAGTGTCAGCAGGTTTGATTTCTCCTAAGACTCATCCCCTTAGCTTGTATTTAGTCACCTCTCTGTGAACTCAGATGACCTTTTCTCTGTGTACTCACATCTATGTTTTTTCTCTTTGCTCATAAAGATACTGGTCCTACTGAATTAGAGCTTCTACTGTACGATCTTTGTAAATCTTAAAGGCATCATTAAGGACCCTATCTTCAAATACAATTGCATTGGGTGTGAAGGTTTTGGCATATGATTTTTGGAGAGACACAATACTGTGCATGTCTTTGAGCTAATGGAAAATGAGATAAAGCAACTGAAAATTATGACTAAAAGATAGAAGAGCCATTTAATGATTCGTCTACAGCTCTCTTCTCTCTGCCATAAGGCCATATGTACTCAGAAGGGACTGCCTTTTTACCCTATCTCTGGATTAAGGAAAACATGGATCAGAGAGGTTCTCCTTAATCAACAACAGAGGAGAATATGAGTAAACCTTTGTTTCTTCTCTACCATTAGTACTGATACTTTCAGGATCTTAAGTACCACAGATTAGTCCAGTAAAAGCTAACTAGAAAGCTTTCATTAAATAGTGTGCCTTTTGTTGTTGGGGTCAGGCTGTAGGCAACAAGGAATTTGTTATTAGTGGATAAATAAAACCTCAGTGACAAACCACATGGTAAAACTATTACTGACAAGTACTTGAAAGGTCACTGATCAAGAAAAAGGGCTCCTGTGCATGTTACTAGAATACTTGACCCTTCCTCAATCATGGTTAGCTACATTTACACTGCAGCTAAATGAGGCACTTCAAGAAAAAGGGGAGCTCAGATAAGTGTTTTCAGTTAAGCAGAATTTTAAAAGAATACAGAAAATTCCAGAAATATCAGGACTTGCAGGATTAAAAGACATGGAACTTATTCCTATCCAACTTGTAAGAGCTAAATTAAAAATTACTTTGAGTGACAAAGTCCAATTAGGCTCAAACTTAGATTAAGACAAAAATCAAGTTCTGGGGATGTAGCTAAGTAATGAAGAGTTTGCCTATCATGGGTGAGGTCTTGAGTACCTCAAAAACAAGCAAACCAAAAACATATAAAATCAAGAGTGTGACTACATATCCTCACTGAAACCAAATAACTTTCTTCAGTTAGACAATAGGACTCAGAGAGCCTAAGGATGTACCACTTACATGAAAGTCTAACAATCCACTGAATTCATAATTGAACATAGTGATAGATTTAAACGTGGAAAAGGATCATGCATACAAATACAGGCACATTAAGCTGATCATGATAAAATTAGGTGTTTTTTTTTTTTTGAAAATCCATTGTAGTTTGTGCTTCTAATAGAGCCACCACTGTGAATTAAAATGGATTATGATGATTGGTGATTTGCAATGTCTTTCTATAATATTCTACAAGCAGCAGAAAATGGAAAAAGATCATGATTCTATTCCTTATAGAGATTTTATTTCCCCATGTCCTCTTCAGATTTCCTTCAGGAAGGTAAAGGGAGAAGAATAACCTCATAGATATTATAGTTTACAGCTCTGGAGAACCTGGGATCTGAGAGGTACTGCTGGAGGAAATCATTAGAGAATTTTTAAAAGTTTAAAACCCCTTCAGCAAGATTTCAGAATGACCACATCCACTCAGTCTGGGACTGGAAATTTGTGAGTGTGTGTGTGTATGCATGTGATTATGTATGTAAAAAAGACAGAGACTGAGAGATAATAGTTTTAACAGTTATTTTAAAATACACTTTTTTATTATTCTATAATATTACAATATAATTTTGTTTGTCCTAGTTTCCTGAATAATTTTTTAATTATATCTGCTAATGAATATTTTTGTTAAAATTCTCCTTTTTTCCTCTTATCTCACTCTCAACACCAAACTACTTTCCCCCATCACACACAAACATATATGCATGTGTATGCAGACATATATACTTGTCTTTTTGTAATAAAGATGACACTAATCTGTAGAATTTAACTAAGCAGCTAAATCAAGATACGCTGAGTAGACAAAGTTTTCATAGAGAAGTCTAAAAAAGAGGACAAGGAGGGCTCTCTGTCATGTAAATCCTTTGTGAAGCTTTCTGTTATAACAATATTTTTTTCATTGGAATGTTCATACTTGTTTGACTTTCAATTATACCAAGCAAATATTTGAATGGCTTTGTTTAAAAAAACTAAGATTTGTATTATACCTATAGATCTTTTTAGGTCCTCAATTCATGACACTTTAGGAACAAAACACAGGATATCATGTAGGAAACAGGATGCCCAAATTGGGGTATAGAAGTTGATATACTTCCTCTTCATCTTTGTGCATAAGTGTGATAGTGAGGATTGAACCCGATGGGAGCTCCAACACTATGATACATCCCAGTGCTTTTTATTTATTTATTTACTTTTTTTTTAAGATAAGGTCTCACTAAGTTTTCTGGGCTGTCTTAGAACCTATGATTCTCCTGTTTCAGCCTCTGAGTAGCTGGGATTTTATAAGCATATACCATTTCACCTGACTTCAACTTTATTTTTTTGCCTAATATGGAGTATGCATACATTTGGAAATTCTTAATCCTCCCCCGCCTTTCTTTTAATTGCGCATATTTGAAGCCTACTTTTCATTATATAAATACTCAAATCAAGCTTTGATGCTATCACTGTTCTATTTTAAGTGTTTATACACTTGTGTTATCATAGTAGAGCTTTATTTTTTTTTCTGTCTATGCTATATAGATGGTACATATGTAATACTGCAGAATGCTTATATGCTACACAACACACTGCTGAGGTCCTGCTTCTGGAGCAGTGTCAAACCAGCTTCTCCCCCACACTGAGGAAGCTAATGGGAAGAAAAAGAGTTAAAGCTACATCATTTCCCACATCCTTGTTACACTGAGCTCACCTGAGACTCACTCTTCAGCTACCTACTGAGTAAGTTGTTTATTGTTAGGGGCCTCTGTTGAGGAGGTGAGGAGTGATTATAATTGAAGGTGTTTATCTTGGAAGGTTTTGGGAGTTTGGGAAGGAAGAGGTCCCAGCACTGGGCCAGTGGGAATGGAATTCGGTGATTGGAAAGTAACATAATGGGAAATAAGATAGAATGAAGGATACAAAGCCAACAAAAGTAGGAACATGGAACAAGCTTTGAACAATAGCTAAGAGAAAGCAAGCTTGGCTATTATATCCACATACCTGTGCATTATTGTTGTAGTCTGTAAAATTACAGAAGGTAAGCAGCTAGTTTAGAAATTACACAGGGACTTCAAGTGATAAGTAGCAGATCCAAATTAAAAAGGCAGGAAGAAAAATTGCATTTTACCTTATAATTAGTTTCAAGATTGAATTGGATGTCTATGATAAGGCAGAATGTATACCACACTTTGAAGATAAGAGATATTGATAACTTGCTATATATGTACAAGAAATCATGGTATGTAAAGGAATGGGAGGAAAAAAAAGACTCACATTTTCAGGACATAAAATCATATGCAGACATAAAATCAAGGTTTAAGTGACTGAAAACAAAAGAACTCTACGTTCCACAGTGGAGATTCAAAGAGATTGTTAGAAGGACCCATCAGAGAAAGGCAACATACCAAGTAGAAATAGAGAAGAGTTTTTTTTTTTTTTTTGGGGGGGAGGCATTAGATTTGGCCTGCAAAAGAGGGCAAAAATGTCAAAATTAGAAAAATGTAAACAATGTCCCAGAAGTAGAATAGCACAGAATATATTTTTCCAATTTGTCAAAATAATTATATTCATACACACATACAATAATAAAAGACTGATGAAGTAGGTTGATATTTGGATTATTTTCCCTCATCACTTTTCCCAAATAATAGTGAACCTAACTGTCTTGAATATTTAAAATAGATGGGGAAAATACGAATTCATTCCCTTCATTCATTATAAATAGCAGTCCCTTCATTACATGGACTATACTTTTATTTTTTGTATTCATTCAAACTATCAAAACATTTCTAGTACTAGCCACATAACAGGAAATATACAAACTGTCGGCATGAACAACTGTCCAGATTCACTGGATTTGTATAATGGGAGAGAGAAATTCTCTGAGTATGGGAGAAGATAGAGCTACTTGAAAAATGATAGAGAAGTCTTCAGAAGGAAATAACATTTAGCTAACAAACATAAAAATCATGAATCAGCTATGGGAAGGGTCAAGGAAATATTCTAGAAATAGGAAAGACACACAGTTGCTAATGTGGGTACAAGATCTGGGGAGAGTCATGGGTAATGGTAATGCTGGTAGGTCAACCATATAAGTGGCACCTTGTATTCCATTCTTTTCTCTCTTTTGTGATATGCTATTCCTACACTTCTCATCACATGGTAACATCATTTTTCCTTCCTTTTGAGTCTGGACTGCCTTTGTGAGCATCTTTGGTGAGAGGAATTTGGTGGGGATGACTGTCAATCCTGGCTCTAGGCCTTGATGTTACATACAACTCTTATTTTTGAAACTCCTGCTATTGCCATGATAAAAAGTCTGAGCTGGTCTGCTAGAGGATTAAAAAGTATATGCAATTTTGTTGGTTCACCGGATTTATCCAAGACAAGGGTACAAATATATGATAAAGCATAGCCAAGATCACTTTAGTCTAACTATAGCTGATCTGTAAGATGAGCATGATCCCAGCCAGGATCAAAGAGTTAACAGAACCATGTTGTTAACATATGAAATCTTGAGCAACACCAAATTTTTATTTTAAGTAAATAAATCTTAAGTCAATTTATTACTCACCAATATATAATAGAAATAATAGCTTAAGTATTTTCACATTGCAAATAATTTCAAGTTCATTAAAATGGTTACCAATATTATTATGGATCCAGATATTCTGTTAACTTTGGTGATTTTTTTGTTTCTACTTTTTGTTAATTATTGTTGTTTTGTATCTTTCGGCTGAGAATCGTACTTACAAAATGACTACTACATTTAAAAACTTCTTTTTTTTAATGTAACAGTACTTGGACCAGGTAAAAATACTCTTGCTTCCCTTTTTGGGGTGTAGAAAATTCTACCCAGGAGTCTCTCAGCACTTCTTACACATATGCCCTGTTAACCAAAATTGGAAGCCTAATCCACCCAAACTCTTCATATACAAAATAAATTAGTAGGGGTCTTACAGGCATATCCTATAATGTTTTAAGCCACGGACATGTTCCCATGGCAAAAAGTGGACACCTAAAAATTAAAGAGCAAGATGAAACATCTAACAGATAAAATGAGAACATATTTTGAAACTAAGTTTTGAAGTTATTTCTGCTAAATAATCTGAAGCTGACATAAAAAAAAGCAGAAAGAAAAACATAGAAAGCCAGGTGTGGTGGCACATACCTCTATTTCAAGCAGCTGAAGCAAGAGGCTCATGATTTGGAGGCTAGCCTCAGAAACTTAGCAAGACCTTGTCTCATAAAACAAAACAAAACAACAACATTAAAGGACAGGATGTAGTTCAAAGTTAGAGTTCTTTGAGGTTTAACTCCAAATACCTTTAAAATAATCCGAAAAATCTGAAGGATACAGGGAATAATAACTTAAAATGAGCTTGAAAAAGAGGGCAGTGTCCATTCACAAAAAGAGAAAAAGATAACGAAGTTAAGACTTTATAAGTAAGGGAAAGTAACTGTCGCAGTCCGGCTGGCTGGGCAAAATAACCGGGGGTGACAAGCAACTTGTGTAGATTGATACAGCATGAGTGGGAGCCGTTTATTGTAGGACAGTAGGGGTATATATACATTCCATACAGATTATCTTAATTAACATAAACTAAATACAGCAGTCAACCAATAAGGAATCTCTACACTTAATGGCTCACTGGCATTACTTCACAAACCACTCCCTCTGGCAAAATGCCAGGTGCCATCTTGACTTGTTTACAGACCCTAACATTTCCCCCTTTTAATTTAAATAACGACCATAGTGGTTTTTACACAAACACCATAAATAATCTGCTACAAGCAGAAGGGGAGGATACAAAATGCCACAATACCAAGCCAATTGATGGCTCCATGCAAGAAGCCCTTGGAAAAATTACACCAGCAATGACACCGTTAGCAAAGATACCGAGTTACAATTTGTTGTAGATTACAGTTTGTTTTCTCAGTCCTGGTAAAGCAGTGTCTCAATAGATTAACTCACAGTCCAGGTAAATCACAGTCCAGGTAAGTTCTGTAGGCAGCTAGCTTAAATCACAGTCGAGGTAAGTTCTGCAGGCAACTAGCTTGATCTCATCCATTTCTCAGCGGAAGTCTCGTCTGGTTTTCAGCAACACTGGAAATTCTTCCACCCTTGTCCTCACCGGCACTGGGATGAAGGCAGGAACTCCGGCAATGCTTGCTAAAGAAAATCCTGTAGTATTCCACTAAGAAAACAACCTTCTGAACAATTTAGTACATTATCTCAAGGTTTTTTTTACATTTGAAATAAGCCTTAAGAGTGCTCATTACTCATTAGCTTTCAGGTGTGGGAGAATCATTGTAGTTACTGGCCTTGGAAATGATCAAACTTCAGGGACACGGGCTGTCTTCCACCTGCAGCGTCCGGGGCAGCCCCAGATGGCCCCAGAGAGAGTCCGGGAAGTCTCCGGGACTCCCGGTGAGAGTCCCAGGGAGCGTCCCGGACTCAAACTGCCACCGGGCACAGGGAGCAAGAGCCTGCGAGACTGTGCCTCCGGGTCAGGTTTGGGCTCTTGCAGTGGCGTCCTCCTCCCCGGGCGGTGGGCGGGGAAGAGCCGGCTGCTGCCTCTTGGAAAGTCCTTGCTGAGCCATGACCAGCTCCCGCACGTGGCAGCCGCCATGCTGGTTCAAGCACCCTCCGGTAACGAAAAGTGTTCAGTAATAGCCTTTTGCTGCAACTTTTTTCCTGATAATACTTCTTCTTCTGAACTTTCTTTTTCTTTCTGACCAGAGTTCCTGGGCTCTTATCAACACATGCCCTAACTATTCTTGGCTCACTGGGGTGCCTTCTTCCCTTAGTAATTTACTTCTCACCCCTTCCATATTTTCATCATAAAGACAATACAACATTTCAAGACAAAACAAGACACAAACATACTGTATCAATCTTCTCCATTTTCTCAAAATGGCCATTTTTCTTTTCGCCCTATCTGTCTAGGCACGAGCAGATTTGCTCCCATCCTATCTATGGATGGGCAGCTTTTTTTTTTTTTTCGTCACTTACCCCCGAGTGTCCCGGGGCTCCCCGTAATGGGCCACCATCTGCCTCAGTCCAGCTGGCTGGGCAAAATAACCAGGGGGTGACGAGCAACTTGTGTACATTGATACAGCAGGAGTGGGAGCCGTTTATTGTAGGACAGGAGGGGTATATATACATTCCACACAGCTTATCTTAATTAACATAAACTAAATACAGCAGTCAACCAATAAGGAATCTCCACACTTAATGGCTCACTGGTGTTACTTCACAAACCACTCCCTCTGGCAAAATGCCAGGCGCCATCTTGACTTGTTTACAGACCCTAACAAGTAATAGCAGCATTTAAGATGAGTGGATAAAGATTGTAGACAAGGGAATATATAGGAGATCAGAAATAAAGAACCCAATGAGGAAAATATTTTCTTAATTCCAAGTGTGAGAACAGGACTAGTGTGATGTGTGCTCCAGTAGCATACCTGTAAATAGAGAAAAATGTGTGGATTTGTGAAGGATTTATGGTGTTTTGGGGCAGACTTTCTGAGGCAGCACTTTTAGTGAGGAAAACAGACCATTCAGGATAAATTCAATGTTTGACTCATGACTTTGCCATTTCCTAAAAGAGACTATCCTGGGACAAGTTTTGGGAAAGGGAAGTACAGTCTTGAATATATGAAGTGAAAATAACTATGAGCCATTCCAGTAGAAATGGTCATACTCAACACATGAGCCTATATCAACTGAGGATTTAGAACTGGAAATACAATTGGGAGTTGTATATTCATAGCATTTAAAACCACAGCATAAGATTCAATTACTTAGGAGGTTGAATGAATAATGCCTGTCTACCAGCATTTCTTCCCTCAAATCACTTATTGTTATCTAAAAATATTACAGTATACAACCCCAAATTTTATGAAGATTTCTAAAGAAAAAGTAGCTTCCAAAGGAAAAGATTCTTTTGACACTTTCCAATTTTACTGATTTATTGCTATTTTATAAAAGTAATTATAGGCCTACGAATGTGTCAGGATCTAAGTTACCAAAATTTTAAAATATTCTCTTACTTTGCTTGTGGAGAACACTGAGCTCAATAAGTGTTGGTGAATCTATCAATTTTTACAATATTTAATTTGTGTAAATATCTCTATTCCAGAGTTATCTTACTGGTTCAAATTTTGCAAAGGTGTAACTAAATATGTTAAGAATATTAAAAACTTTTATTTTCCTTTATTAATTTGTCATATATCCTTATTTAAAGTGTGAAAACTATGCTGTGATAGTAAACCAATATTAATATTAAGGAGGTAATTATGTTTATGAAACTAAAAACAGTTCAATTCTAAACACCCGTTGAAGGATTTTATGCCATTTCTAGAAACACTAAAAACTATTTTTTTTTCACATAGCAGCTATATGAATATGAGATTCCTCAGTATTTCCTTTTCTCATGGCTTTAAGAAATTTATAACCACTTTAGAAAATTAACATACGCAGAATTCTTTGAAGATTAAAAACATAGTTTATCATAAGAGTGCTTATTAATTGAATTTCATTCATAATTGTTGATATAAAGTTGCTGTGGTTTAAATAAATGTCCAAAAAAGGTCCATATGTTAAAGTTCACCATGAGGGTGGTATTTGGAGCTGGCTGAAACTTGTAGGAGGTGTGGCCTATGGCCTAGGGGCAGTCCTTATATCATTGGAGAAATGTCCTTAAAAACAACTGTGGGACCATGGTTTCTTCCTGTCTCTCTCTTTTACTTTCTGGCTATGGGGTGAGAAGATTATTTCATCATGTGCTCCTGGACATTACTATCCAGCACCCTAGAGAATCTAAAGGATCAAAATAATAGGACCACTGAATCTTGTACTAGAACTTCCTAAACTTTAAGCCCTTAATCACAGACTGGAACCTGACAAAACTTTTTTTTTTTTTCTTATTAGTTAATTATTTAAGATATTTAATTAGCATGATAGAAAACTCACTAAGACAAAAGTCAAAAAGCACACAAATGATCATGAAAATCAACTGCAGGATATAAAACCAAAAAAAAAAAAAATTAAAAGCAGGGACTCAGATATGTGAACATCATTATTCATGGCAGCATCAATCACAACATAGCCAAAATGTAGAAATAATCTGAAAGTCTATCAAAATAGATAAATGCGTAAGTAAACAGTCTACAATAGGAATGATCTTTGAAGACATTATGGTAAGTGAAATAACCAGACACAAAAGGACAACTATGTTATATTATACTGAGGTATATAAAAAAGCTGTGTTAGTTAGGTTTTTATTGCTCTAACCAAAATATCTGCCAAGAACAACTTAGAGGAGAAAATGTTTTGAAATGCTTTGAAATTCCAGGTCCATATTTGGAGAACATGTTGAGATGGGAGTTCCAAAATGGCTGGGTACCTCCATGTCTTTGGCCTGGTCAGATGGAGTGCTCACCTCCCTCTTGTTCTGTCTTTCTGTGCAGCCACAAACTTACCCAGCAGAGGCTTCTTGTTACTGGAATATCTTAATCTCAAGGTTCTCCACTGTAGCTTTGGCTTTCTTCTCATAAATTTATAAATCACCCTCTCAACTCAACTCAAAATAGACTAAGGACCTTGGCAGTAGACCAGAAACTCTGTACTAATAGAAGAAAAAGTAGGAGCAAATCTACATCATGTTGGCTTAGTAACCAACTTCCTTTACAAGACACCTAAATTGCAACAAGAAAAATTAAAAAAAAAAATCAACGAATGGAATGATATCAAGATAAAAGGCTTCTCCTCAGCTAAAGAAACAATCAAGAATGTGAAGAGAAAGCCTACAGAATGGGAGAAAATATATGCCACCAGCACCTCAGGTACAGCATTAATCTCCTGGATATATAAAGAACTCAAAAAACCTTAACATCAAAAATCCGAATAACCTGATCAATAAATGGACAAAGGAACTGAATAGACACTTCACAAAAGAAGAAATACAGTGAATCAACAAATATATATATAAAAATTCAACATTGCTAGCAACTAGAGAAATGCAAATTAAAACCACATTGAGATTTCATCTAACTCCATTCAGAATAGCAATTATCAAGGATACAAGTACAGTAAATATTGTCAAAGATGTGGAGGAAAGGTACATTCATACATTGCTGGTGGGACTGCAAATTGGTGCAACCATTCTGGAAAGCAGTATGGAGATTTATCAGAAAACTTGTAATTGAACCATTTGACCCAGGTATCTCACTCCTAGGTGTATACCCAAAGGACTTAAAATCAGCATACTATTTTGATACTGCCACATCAATATTTATAGTAGCTCAATTCACAATAGCTAAACAATGAAACACCCTAGGTACTCTTTACCAGATGAATGGATAAAGAAAATGTGGTAAATATATATGATGGAATATTACTCAGCCATAAAGATAAATAAAATTATGGCATTTGCCAATAGACGGATGGATGGAACTGGAGACTATCATGCTAAGTGAAATACGCCAGTCCCAAAAAACCAAAAGCCAAAATGTTCTCACTGATACACATATGCTAACTCACAATAAGGGGAAATAGGCAGGAAGAGAAGTACTTTGGATTAGACAAAGGGGAATGAAAGGAAGGGAGGGAGAATGAGAATAGAAAAGATAGTAGAATAAACTGGACGTTAGTTTCTTATGTTCATATATGAATAATGACCAATGTAATTCCACCTGATGTACAACCAGAAGAATGGGAAGCTTTACTCTATATATGTATGTGTAAAAATACATTTTACTATATGCATAACTAAAAACAACAATATAAAAATAATAATAATAATTTGCCCTCTCAGGGACTGTGTGCAGGGATTTTGTCCCTGCCACACTTTGTCTGGCTTACTATAACTTACTTTGAAATTCCACTTTCTTAGTGGAACTCAGCATGCTGCATTTATGTAAAGTCAGCACCCTGTGAATGATGCCAATATCTACCACCACTTGATTAGTATCCAGGCCTGGTGAGAACATGGTTTGACTAGTATCAGAGTGCCTGGTTGGCTGAGCACAGTGAAATAGTGTGTTAGGTTCCTCAATGAAAGCAGAGTGTCCCAGGTTCTTTTAAAACGTAGTTATTCCTTTTGCACTCTTGAACAAGCAATAGGTATTGTATGGCAAATTTCTGAGAAGGCCTCAAGACATCTTTTCTATGGTGACAGTTCAAAGTATTTTGCATCTCTTTAATGTCAGTAATCTCTTAACAACCCCTGTTAGGGCCACCAGGAACAGAAGCTGAGCATGCCCCTTAGCATTGAATGCTGAAGGTATGGAACTAGCTTCAGCTGGAAGTTCAAAAGCAGGTGGACCTCACCTTCACCCTGCAAGGAATTACTGCTCTGGGAGTAGGCGTCACCCAATGGGACTGGGCTACACCCCCCTGAAACCCAATCCCTTGCCTCATTTGGGTGGAACTTTTCTTAAGTGTTTTCCCTTCAATAAATAGGGCCTCAGGCATGCGCTCTCTCTCTTTCCAATGGACCCTTAAGGTCGAGAGCCTCCCTGATTCCTGCAAGCAAAAGGTATTTCCCTATGTTGTGTGCTTCTTTTGGCATTTTCTTAGTTATAGATGTAGCCAGCTCTTGTGAACCCATTTCAAGTCACCAGCCCGGCTAGTTGGAGATCAACTGCCAGCGTCCGGCTAACGGAGCCGAGTCCGGCGAGGGACGGCGGGGTTAAAAATACACAGGACACCAAGGTTCTTCATCCAGGAGGGAGCGTGTGCGCGCTTTATTGCCAAATTTGTTCCCCTTATATATCTTTTTAACAGCTGCGGGAAATTACTCAAAAGTGAGGAGGGGAGAGTAATAACTGCGTCCTTGGGTTACCATCACGTCACCGTCCCCTCTCAGGAGGCTCGAACAGGTCAAGATGTTCCCGAGAGACACATATGTGCGAGGCAGATAAACAGGGAACCGCAAGCCTGCGTCATGGCCTTGTGAGCTGGCCACATTGACATGCATAACAAAGAACTGGGGGTTGAGTCCCCAGGGGCCAGGGCGGGCCTACTATCAGCAATCAACCACTTATTATCAGTTTAGACCTAGCTAGAAACTGCCAGAAATACCCATGCTACTTCCTGAATTTTCTGTTCCCTAACTATTACCTCTGCCAGATTAGTTAATCCATCACTTTTGAATTCAGCTTCACACAAATTTTCGGGACTTGAGCAAAATGTAGGCATGTAAATAGTATACCAATAAGATAAAACTGTCGGAGCTTTTGAAACCAGAAGAAAATGGACCCAATAGTGTTTAGACTTTCTCTCCTGATATTTCTCTCTCTCTCTTTTTTTTTTTTTTAGAGAGGGAGAGAATTTTAATATTTATTTTTTTTTAGTTTTCGGCGGACACAACATCTTTATTTGTATGTGGTGCTGAGGATCGAACCCGGGCCGCACGCATGCCAGGCGAGCGTGGTACCGCCTGAGCCACATCCCCAGCCCCCTGATATTTCTCTTAATGTTCATTCATCCTGTTAACAGGTCTTGGTAATCTTCTTTCATATATACCACCCGTTACTTCCAAAATATTATTTTCCTACGTTCCTTATCTAATTTTATTTTAAATATAGATCTTATTGAAACTATTGCTATTTGTATTATGTATCTGCTCTCTGTTTAGAATCACTAGATTATACACCTTGAAAGGTCTAGAACCAAAAATGTGTAGTGCCTTGCTTTATCTGCACTGCCTGACTCCGCTCCAGTTACATCATGAATTTTCGATGAATACCTGGTTCAGTAACTCAAGTAGCCCCATAATGTATGGCTGTGTGGCCCTGCTTCTCTGTCCTGGTTTGGTGGCTCTCTAACTATAATATGTTTTCATTCTTTCCAGTCAAAGTTTGTACTTGGGAGAAAAAGAAAGAAAAAGTGGGGAAAGGATGTGAAAGATCACAGAGAAGTAATGAGAACCCAACTTAGAAGTGCAATAAACAAGGTCTTGCTGCAAACTGTGAGAACATGATAGTGCACTCTCACATCATAAAACCAGAAAAAAAAAACAAAGGATAAATTTAAAGAAGCAGATTTTCCTCAACATAAAAATTCTTAGTCCCACTCCATTCTATTATGTTGTAGTAAAATTATTCAATCTTTTGCTCAAATGTGGGCACCATGTTTGAAAAGAGGCATTGACAAAATTCCTGAATTAAATGGTATTGGATGTATTTGCTCAGTGCCAATTGAGTTTGACAAACAGGAAAGTAATGTTTGCAGAGCAGTGAAAGAATATTTGAAGTCCAGAGGAGTTGATTACACAGATGACCTCAAGAACCAAGGTGAATGCAGTGGTACATATGAGATGCACCTTTCTTTGCACTTTGAAAACTGGAATATTGCTTTGATTGTTCTGACAAAATGCAATCATCCCCAATAGTCTTTAAAAATTCCTATTAGGGATTCTTAAGGTTGTGCAGGCTTGTAAGCAATTACTGGTACCTTATGATTATTTCCCTGACGATTTCAGCACCCTTATTGACCTGCTGAGCTATGTGGTTTCATTCCAAGGCTCATCATTTTCTCAAGATAATCAGCTAATAACTTGTTGTCCTGTATCCATTCATTTGTAAACTTCCTCGCCTAATATTATGTATAAGTCAGTAGCTCAGAAATGGCAACTATTTAGACATTTCCTAGAGTGAAAATAAGATAATTTTTTAAATCTTATCAAGGGAAATAATAGTCTTATCAAACTTTTTGCTAATCAGACAATATCTAATATATTATGTTTGAACCTTGGGATACAAATTTTAAGATATATATGGACAAATTAGAGTGTGTCTGAAGAAAAGTATTTAAGTAATGTTGAAGTGTCTCAAAGATAAGACATAAGAGAAATGACTGTTAGAAATACTGATTCTTATAAGCATCACTTAAGAGGCATATAATAATGGTATTTATGTATTTGAACAACTATCTTATAGAAGGGAAGGCAAATCCATTTGTTTCTTCATTGTAACATACTTAAAACAATGGTTGAAAGCTATAAAAGGATACACTGTTTTTAGATTTAAATTTGTCTTAGAATAAAAAAGATCTTCTTAAAAAATATTATTTTTCCATAAGTAAAACATTTAGCCTTATTAAGGAGTGACTTCAACATTTTAGAATCAATAATTTTATTTTACGAGCAAGATTACAAGGAATATAATTTAAAACAATGATAAAAGGGACATTGGAGCATATTTTATTGTCTATTTGGGTGTTACTATAACTCCATGGGTTCAGTATTGTGATTTCTACTTTATATAGAGAAAGTGAAACATAGATTAAGTGGCTAGACAAGTCTACCGAAGCAAGGGATAGTAGAATCTGGATTCTAGTTGAGTCCTCTGTGACCATAAAGACTTTCCTTGAAATACCAGGCTACAACACTGGAAAATATGATAAACATCTGATAACATTAGGGAAAAAAAGAAATGCAAAATGACATATGTGGCATCTGATAGGTTGAGTTAATGTTTTACCTTTGATTACCTGTATTTAACTTTTTTCATAATATACATTTATTATATCAAGTAAAATTATAACTATGTTGTATTTTAAAACAGAAAAGAGAAGAATACTTATTTGGTACTGATCTTTCCTAGCTGCACATATTCTCATTTCTAGAATAGTTTCCCTAAATACACTGTTTTTAGATTTTGATTTTGAAACATTGTAAACCAAGGAAACAACATCACAATTCAATCAAAGAAGGGCTCTGCATCAGGAGTTCCATATGCATGTATAAGAGACTTCCTACCAGGATTTCTTAAAACTCTACCTCAGCATCACAGACTCATTTAGGTCTTCCATCTTTCTGTGTTTGTTACCCTCTTTTATATATTTGCTTGATCATTCTGAAGGTGATTCATATCCCCTCCCACCTGGCCCAGGCCATGCTAGTTTCCAACTCTGTTGGGACCCTGCTCCAAATATCCTGCTGTGCACTGCCTGCTAAATTCTCAGACCAGCCAAGAACCAGGAGCACTTGAAGAAAAATGGAGGCTCCCCCTCAATATACATTTGATTTTTTTTTTCCTTTAACATTCCATATATTCTGTTCTTTTGAAAGTTTTTTGTTCAGAGACATGTACTATTTAGATGTCAGATCTATATTCTCTGGTCTTTAAAACTATCACCTGTCTTATGATTCTAAATTCATACTTTCTTACAGGATTTTAAAATGTACAATTCACTCCAGTGATTTTGCTAACTGAGCTTCAATTATGTTCTCCATCAGATTCAATATTGGGTTTTAATTTTGCTGTTACATTGTAGTTACCTTGCTAAAATCTTTATGTCAACCGTAGTTTCAATACAAATGACATTTGTCATTTAATTTTATTCTATTCTTCTCCAATGGTGCTTTGATTTTTGTCTCAGTTAAAGTTATATTTCCTTACAAATTTTAAGATACTCAAGTAGATACATTCATTTTCTATTTTTTATTAACTCTTATAATCAGAAGTATACTCTTATCAGTATTTTCATTTTATATTTATCAGATACCTTATTTGTTTTCTTATGCTTTTTTCAAGGAGTTTGGTATAGATATGTGTGTGCTTGTGTGTATTTTTAAGAGCCAGATGAGAATTACCTATCTTTTATCTATGAGGGACTTGAAAATTCTAAAATTTTCTTTTTCACATATCATAGTAGAGAACATTTTTAGAGCTTTACTCCCAATTTCCAGTGTCTAGCAGACATTATTCTCTGAAAATATGCTATTTTGATAGTAGAAATAGATCCTTCCCTGGTGTTGGCTGGCAGTGACATATACACAGATATTAAAGTTTTCACATTTTTTTGCATGTGTTGCTTCTTGCCTTCTCTTTGCCTCTGCCTTGACTATGCATCCAAAGTGGCACTGGTTTCATGAAGGTGATACACTCAAGATTATAAAAGCCCACTGAGGACATCTTTTTTCAGCTCCAGGTTTGTGGTTCATGAGATACTGTTGGCTAGGCAGGGACTATTGTAGAAATATTTATAATTTAGAGAAAATATAATAGGATTGGATTTCTGCAAAGCTTGTTGTTAAACATTCACCACAACACCACCTTGCAACACCTTTTTTCATTTCCTATTAAGCCAAATAAACTTCATGTCAGTGTTCCAAAATATTTGAGGTCTCTTTATCATTTAATTACCATACAAATGATAGAATATAAAATCCCTCACCAATTCTTAGGCTTGACTACACATCTTAATTTTAATTATATACTATTATAATCATGAGGGTTTCTTCTCATAAGTGTTTTGAGAAAGTAGGAAGTGGGAAATTTAAAGGATTTTTTTTTTCTGGGAGATTAGTGATATTTTAACCTAAAGGTATTATACTTAAATAAAATAAAAATGTTTTAAACCATTTTTCTCCATTCATTTCCCAATAGAAATTGTTACAATTATCCCCAAAATGCAAATAAAAATTAGTGTTATCATGTAAATCAAATATTGATTTGTGGGTACCAATG
Organism: Marmota marmota marmota; assembly: GCF_001458135.2. Classification (NCBI taxonomy): domain Eukaryota; kingdom Metazoa; phylum Chordata; class Mammalia; order Rodentia; family Sciuridae; genus Marmota; species Marmota marmota. The sequence continues at coordinate 26,032,624 of NW_026000108.1, read as the reverse complement.
AACTGGTAATGATGAACAATGTTATTTACATTTTTACTTTTGCTTTTCAGTAGCTCAATGTTTCTGGATATTGAAGATAAATATATTTAGTTTTAAGACTTTATTAACACATGTATGTGTATATCTTTTTAAAAGGGTAAGCATCATTCATTGTCTAATATTTATTAAATGTGTCATGTAACAGGGACTGATATTTCTAGTGATAGAATAAGAATATAAAAACATTCTGACTTTCCTGTAGTTATTCTGTTTGAAAGTTCTAGGTGTAGATCATTATTTAACTTGTTTCATTTTGTGCAAATGGATTTATTTCAGTTTTTTTATCTACTTGTCTTCCAAACTTGATTCTACTGATAGCATTTTGTTATTGACAATATTTTTCAGCTTTTACAATCTACCTTGCTTTAGGCAAAGGCAATAAAGAAAGTATAAGCTGAATCATCCTAAAATATGAAAGAATATCTCTTCCTAAATATCTGTGGCATGCAACTAGATTCTACATAAATATTACTCTTTTAAAATAAATATACTAGAAAACATACCTGTACATACATAACTGTTAAGGTATTTTGTATGAATCAAAGTGTATATAAAGTATCTACAAAAATAAGGGTAAAGCATAAGTATTTAACAATTTTCTTTTTAACTTATTTTCTTACATGAATCCTTGATTGTTTTTACTGGAATTTTTGAGTATTTTTTTTAAGGTTAGTAAACTTAATGCTTATGATGCAGAATTCTTCTGAGAAGTATTCCTATTTCTGGAGTCATGCATATTGGTGTGTTTGTATGCATATGTGTTCCATGACAGAGGTGTTAGAAAACCCAATAATGTTCATTTTCATGTGGTGTACTATCATGAAAAGAAAACACACAAAAATAAAATAAAGATATATAAGATTTAAAAAATAGTCTGTAATGCCATTAGAATCTAAGCACATTTTAATTATTTCCCCATAAGTAATAGAACTATCTAGTAAAAATATAGCACTCTAAACATGTATAAATGATGCTAGAATAAAAGAAAGAATGAAAAAATACAAAGATGAAGCATAATATAAAATAAAAAAAATAAAATAAAGAAAGATACCTGCAGCTACGATAAATGTAGAGACCACCAAACAACAGGTTTGTGAGTTTGTAAGTGACAATGCAAGGCAATGATCAGGGGTGGTAGAAAGTATCTGAAGGTAGAAAGAGGTAGAGAGAAGGTGTCTGAGCTTAAATCCAAGCTCTAAGAACACAGAGTTTCTGACTGTAATGTGTAGACTGAACATTGACACCTTGTACTAGAAGTGAAACTTTTGAAATAATGCACCATCAAGAACAGGAGAAAAGGGCTGGGGCTGGGTCTCAGCAGTAGCGCACTTCGCAGGCATGTGTGAGGCACTGGGTTCAATTCTCAGCACCACATATAAATACATAAAAGTCTATCATCAACTAAAAATAAATTACAAAAAACAAAACAAAACAATAACACCCCCAAAAAACAAAAACACAAACAAAAAAACAAAAAACAGGAGAATAAGCCAAAATTACTGGTTATTTAAAGGAAGTAAATTTTAGTCAGCTTTTCCTTACTGTGACCAAAATGAACAACTGAAAGGAGAAAAGATTTATTTTGGCTCATGATTTCCCAGATTTCAGTCCATGATTGGCCTGTTTTGTTTTGGGCCTGAGCTGAGGCAGAACATCCTGAGGAGAGAGACATTCAGAGAGCAGGGAGAGGAGGACAGGTCGGAGACAAGATATAGTCTCCCAAGTCCTCTACCCTAAGACCCACTCCTTCAAACAGGCCCTGCCTTTAACAATTTCCATGATCTCCCAGTAGTAGATTCAGTTATTGTTGGATTAATCCACTGATGAGATTAGAGTCTTCATGATCCAATAACTTCTCCAAAGCTTCATTTTTAACCATTGTTGCCTTGGGGATCAAGCTTTCCACACATGAGACTTTGGGGATAGTTAGTATCCAAACCATAACAAGAGAGCACAAAATTTACCCTCCAAAATTATGGATAGACAAATAAAAGTCCTCTGTGAGAAACAAAGGAACAAAAACTGTATCAACAAGGGAGATTAAGTCTCAATTACAAATCAGTATGTTGGAGAACACCAGGGAACATTTTGATATGAAATTCATCTGGAAGGTAACATCTTAGGCATGTGATTGAAAACCAAAGTAAACCAGTTCAAAACAAAATAAAAAAGCTGTGAAAGTAGATATTCACAAGCTGATAAACACTGTCATGCAAGTGAGATTCCATCTTCCCTGAGCAGTTTGTCTTTTGTTGTTAAAAAAACCTGCATGTGACTTGTATCCACCAGTGTTCTGTTTTATCAAATGTGGATAATTTGGTAACAAGAGTTTTTTTTTTTTTTTCTTTTTAAACCTTCCTTAACAATGATATGGCCAACAATTATATAATCAAACCTAAAGTTTAAATGATTATAATATCAAGAATGCCACAAAATGTTTAATTTAAAAAATAGACATTTGTAAGTGCTCTACCAAATAGCATTTTATAAGTAATTAGTATTTAAATTAGGTGGTATTTTGATGAAGGTAGAAAAATAAATCCATAAAAGAATGAACCTAAAAAGATACTCACATATATTTTGGAAATTGTGTATTTTCAAAGTATAGTCCCCAAACTATGTCTCTGTCCTAATACTTGGAATGTGTGAACATGTTACAATATTGGACAAAGGTGACTTTGCAGATGTGATTAAGATTTTGCAATGGAAAATTTATACTAGATTATCTGTTTGTTCCCAATATAATCACAAATGATTATGCAGACTAAAGGAGGCAGGGGAGTCAAAGGAGATCTTTGAATGGACGCAGAGACCAGAATGATATAATTGCCAGTTGGAAAAGGCATACAGTCTAAGGAATGCAGATAACAACTAAAATTTGGAAAACTTAAGGAAACAGACTCTGGTGGAAACTTAAGAAAGAAGAGAGCTCTGTAACATTTCAATATTAGTCTACTGAGAGCCATTTTAGACTTTTGAACCCAAGAAAAGTAAAATAGCAAATTGATGTTGCTTTAGACTACAAAGTCTATATAATTTCTTATAACAGCAAGAGGAAACTAATATATTATACAACAAAACACATTATAAATCAATAAATAAGAATAAACCATTCAATCAATTAAAGAATTCCTAGTGAAAAGTAAAATTTAAACAATTTTGGACTAAATTATCAGAAAATCTCTTTATATTTGGGCAGAGTTTGGTTTCTTAAACAGAAACAGTGTGAATTAAATTGTATGTACTGATAATTTCATAAATTTGGTAAAAAGATGATATCTGAATGTCAAAGCACCATCTGCAGCAAATGGCTGAGTTGTTTTGTTTTTCTTTGGTTTTAAGTTGAGGTGACAGTGAAGAGTGCTCTATATTCAGACACTGTTCAACTAAAAGAAGCATGGTATTTGGAGAATGAATGAAGGTCTAGGCTGTGATCACAATGATGCCTCACAATAGGGGCACTTAACCACCTCTGTTTTTGTCTTCATCATAACCTATCCTGAAGAATCTAACCCTCAGGGTTAATGCAGGTTGTCCTGATGATGACATATATTCTATCTGCCCAGGGTCAGACTTCTGAAAAGAGTTGGAGGCAGAGCAGATCATTTCCATATACTGCTGAAAATAATCCAGCATTAACAAGCACTGTTACCAGTACCTACTTGTTGGTTCAAATGTTCAGCATCTTGTCTGGAGCCCAGGAATGGTTTGAGAGAAAGCAAGACATGACTCTGCCCAACTTCAACCTGAAGGTAAAGGTCCGAGGAAAGAACAAGGTGTAGATAAATGGGATCCATGTCTTTTGGGACATCAGAATTTGGATTTCCTGATCCTTTCTTGAGCAGCCTAGCTGACCAAGTTAGCACATACTCATTTTCATCTTCCTAATAAAGTCCTTTAACTAAAAAAATAAATAGATAAATAAGAAAAAGAAAAAGAAAGTGAAAGCCATAAATAAACTGAAGGGAAAAGTATATTAGAACTAGCAAATGATTATGACTACAAAATTCAGTCAAATAATATGAGCAGGAAACTTCAGCAGAAAAAAAACACCAAATATATTTATGAAACTCAAAATTAAGATTCAATTTTTAAATAATAAGCCATAACATTCCATGATCATAAATTAAAATACTAAAAACCTATTGCAGTAAAGTTGCTGTACATTGGAAATAGCTACCAGATCATGATGTATTATATTTATACACAAATATTTTTCCAGAGGCCTTTTTGATAGTCATTTCTACTTTATTTGTGGTCAGTGAATATATTAGTGCAAAAATGTTTTGTTTTGGTTTTTGCTCTTGAGTATTGGGCATATTTCCAAATTACATACTTGCATGGTGTTTTAAACTGTATAATATAAATTTGTCTACTGGGGATCAAAATGTTTCATCCCAAAATATACTACTTCAGCAGAAGTACTATTTTGAGATGGGGTATTTAAGATTCAGTGGATGAAGGAAGAAGCCTTCCCAGAGTCCCCCTTTTTCAAATAAAATCAGAAACTTTTGAGGAATGATACTAGCCATAAATTTCTCCTAGGGAAGTTTATGGCCATGAAAAAGATGGATAATAAGGACAAACAAACCTCATTTTCCAATTGATCTTTCCCACTGAGTTACCTACCCACAATATTTTGCTCCTAAAATTCTAAATCAATGTTTCTTTTCTTGTTACTTCTCTATAAAATCATTGTTCTTTATTAAAATGATACATTGATTTGGGAATGGTTGTAGTTTGTCCTCCAAGGGTTCATGTGCTGGGAGCTTGGTGGCAATACTAAAATGTAATGAATCTTTAAAAAAGCGAGGCCCCGTGATCAGTCATCACCATTCTCTTCACATATTCTACTTCTCATTTAATCATTTGATCTCTCCCTTTAATTGTCACTCCATCATGACACCATTGACTGTGATGTTACACAACCAAGGGAGTCCTCACCAGAGGCTGAATCAAGGGGACCAGCTGATGTTATATTTTCAGCATCCAAAACTGGGAACCAAACAAGCCTCTTTTCTTTTTAAAATTCTCATTCTCTACTCTCTTTGAGCAATAGAGAATTGACTATTACCGATGCTGTGTAAGTTCAAATTGTAACCACCCTTGTGAGTTACTCATCACTGAGGCCTCTCCTATGTTATGTGGGAGATAGGGGTTGATACACTATTTCATTGTTGTTAATCTGCCTTTTTATCATCTAGTTTGTGTGGTACCAACTAGAAGATCTAAGATGATAGAGGAAAATTTTTTTTCCTCCCTTACAATAAACTTTGCATATTAGAATTAGTATAATGACTGCAAACTTTGTTGCCACCAAAGATCTTATAAAGATTTATAAGATCTTTGCTTTTGCACTTGCTAAGGCTGGTAGAGAGAAGTCTTTCAATAGAAAGTGGCTCTTACTACCTGGGCATGGATTTTTGGTGTTTCAGGTAAATATTAGGGTAACAAGTCTCTGCCCTTGGTCTAGCAGGAATTCCATTTCTTCCAGCCATGCCCAACATTTACAAGGTCTTCTTCACTCACAGTATTACAGCAGTTTTTGTGCTAAAATCTGCAAATACTCACACCAGGTTTTTATCAATGCACAGCAGAAAACAATATCTTCTTGCCACATAATGTTTTCTACTCTACCCTTCTCTCTAGTGACATGGCTCCCAGCTTCCATACAGTGGAGCAGTTATGACTTCTGATTTCTGTCTCCTTTGTCAGCAGAAACAGTGCTGTGTTAGGGTCTAGCACCCTTAACTGAAGTGGGGACACTATTCCCAGAAAGAAAAACAAATGAATATTTAGTTTCTTTCACAAGATTCCTCATTTGGGGAGATCATATTATACTGCTTTTGTCCAACAACTGAAAAAAAGGGCTTTGCTCAAAGGTTATAGTTGCTTCTGGTATGGGAACGTATTCTCTGCCAGAATTTGCCAGAGGAAAACTTATTAACTTCTTAAAATATTTTGTACAAGTGGTAAACAGATATCACATAGAAGCACCGAATTAAGCCTGTGAAGAGAGAGTAGTGAATAATATGGGCAAGGTTTCAGTCCTAATGGAATTTGTCAATTAGTAAATTCAATGAAATTATATAAATATATTTATATAAATTTTGTCTCAGTGAATTTCTTTGCCATTTACTGAAGAACAGTGTGAGTGATTCACATGATAATATTTCTATGATTAAAGAGAATGATGGATGTCAAATATTTACTGCTAAGTCTTCCCACTGAAAAAATGAAGTTTAAAATATAGGCCTACAAATAAGTATTATTTTTAATTAGTCAATGTTTGTATGCATATGTTACTTTTCTAAAATGATTCTTAGTAACATATCACCATCTGGGGAATATGTACACATGGAGAATTTTTAATAAGATTATTTCAGCTTTTAAAAGTATCACCTACTTTACCATAAATAATAGCAAACAACAGTTTTCAAATACTAAAAATCAAACATAGAACCTTTATGAAATGTTAAATTTATTTAATTGAATCTGTGTTTTTTTTTTTCAGGAATGAAAGTTTCATTTTATATGCTAGGAATGATCTTTTGTTATTCTCGCTAAATGAAGGCATATTATAAGCATTTCAGGGAAAAAAATTCAGTGTGGTGCAGAAGAAATTAATCATAAACATGGTTTTTATATAAAGTATTCCCACAGGAAATCCTGTAAGCCTTGAAACTTTAAAAAAATAATGTACTTATTTCATCTAGGGAACAAATCAAGATTAATTGAATGGGAGTATTCAAGTTTAGGATTTCAACAGAATCATGACTTAATTAAAATCAAAATCTCATGATGTCCTTCAAGTGACACCTTAAAGAAATAGCAGTAGAGAAGAGTTTGAAATTAATTAAACATCACGGTGAATAATAACTCACATATGCCTTTAGTAAAATAAGCTATGGTTTAAGCTAAAGAAGAAATCAGAGATTTTGCTTCACATGAATAAAACAGACATTTATATTTGGTTTCCATGGTGGAAATATTTTTATAGAATCATGAATAATTGTTTCTTTTTGATTCATGCCTAATTGTTTTCCTAATAGATGTAGAAATCTTTTATTACTGTATTAGCCTTCAGTGTTCACATATGTTACACTGAAAAATATTTGAGGCATGCAGAAGTAAAAAAAAAAACAGAAAAAAATCATATTTCAATCTTACTTTGGAATCTGCTCTAGCACAAGGTACTGTGATTGAATGTATATGGACTTCAAAATTTCCAGAGTAGAAAGCAATTAAGTGTCTTAATCAATGCCAAACCTTGAAAATATTTGCTGTTCTGCTTATCTATTTCATGAACTTTAGAAATTGAGTTAAACTATCTGTGTTTTATTTTCTTTATCAGTGAAAGATTGATAATGTTGTTTACATTATGGAATTAGCAAAACTATAAAAAGATAATTGAAATACTTACATGTATTTCTCAAATTGATAAACGTCCTCTGATACTCTTCCTTCCCTGTGAGGAATTTTTTGTGAAAAATAAAATGTTGGAATTAGAATCTCTCCCTATCTGATGCACAGTTTCCCAAGCACACACAAACACCACCACACAGAGTATACTTATATATAATTAGATATATTTCATACCTGTTTTCATATTTTTTTATCACAGGCCCCAAGAGCTGCATTGCCATCTGTGTCTATATTAACCCAATGATTTAAAGGTAGATATATTTTCAGCTACATTTTTTTCTTAGCATTTAAATATCATCTTTCAAACTCTAAAGGAACCTTTATAATTCTATTGGCTTGGCACCTTCTTCGAGGAAATACTTTGCTTCATCTAGTCTTTTCTCTTTGGTCCTCAAACTTGCTTCTACCAAGGCCCCCTGTGTGTCTCTTTTTTCCATTCCCCATCTGTATCACTCACCATCCTCCTTTCAAAGGGATTAAATTCTACCTTGCCTTAGGGTATAACTCCAAATCCATTTTGAATGATTACTAGTACATACTGACAGATACATATATAGACATTTTCGGATTGCATGCCCTATTTCTCTGGGACTGAAATAAAAGTCTTTGAAATTAATATATAAGTCAAAGTATAACGTACTAAGTAGCAAGAAATCAACTGTTGAATTTAGGAAAAACAATAATAGTTTATTAAAACGAGTGGAGACATGTAGGCTTTACCAGATTAATTTCCAACTTGGAAACAGATTAGAAAACAGAAGAAATACCACCTGGTTTTATTCCCACTGTGAGTTTAACACTGTTGTCTTCACTTTCATGTTTTTACCTGCTCTTCAATCTCTCTGCTAAAAATTCAGAGACCCAAGTAGAAAAATCAATGAGTTAGCTGAGTTTGAATCACATTTCATAAAATATATATTGCTCCACCAGGATGCTCAGAGACATTTCGGTCAACATAACCATTATGGTTTGGACCCAGAATGTCCTGCATAGCTCAGGTGTGGAAACCATACTCTGCAATAAACAATGTTCAGAGGTGGGGCTGAGACGAGGGACCTAAATGGAAGATTAGGTTACTTGAAATGTGCCCCAGAAGCATCCTTCTTGACCCTGGCTTCTTTCTTTCCTTTTCTATGATTCTGGCTTCCATGAGCTGAGCAACTTTTTTCCACCGCACCCTTCCTCCTTTGATGTTCCACCTCACATCAGGCCGAAAGCAATTAAACCAGGTGACCATGCAATGGATACTCTGAAACCAAGAGCAAAATAAATCCTTCTTCCTCTAAGTGGTTCTTGTCATGTATTTTCATCACACTGATGTAAAACAGATACACAATGCAGTCACCAGATCTGTTAAAATTTTGGAAAAGCTGAATAGAGCCATATGATTTGCTGATCTGAAAGGAAATTCATACTCTACTGAAAAAGAGAAGCTTGTGCACTACAGAACAAAACAACAACAATAAACTATACTGAACATTAAAGAAAAATTATTTTTGTTTCATATTTTGAATATGAACATTTTATCTAGGCTATAATGTAAGATGTCATCTCTGTATTCTTCTGGCTGAATCCAATAGGTCACAAAGAGTGCACAGAGAGTGTTTGTTGAGGGATTTGAAGAGTTATTCAACCTGATGAGGTAGAAAGGACACTTATTTATTTATATATTTTTATATTATATATATTTATATTTATTTATATTTTTATTTATATTTATTTAGTTGTTTATAGACCTTTTTATTACTTATTTATACATGGTGTTGAGAATCTAACCCAGTGCCTCACACAGCCAGGCAAGTATTCTACCTCTGAGCCACAACCTCAGCCCTGAAAGAACACTTCTTAATTTTATAATACATTTCTTAAGTGAATTGTTACCTACTGGTTATTAGCTAATTGTCAGTACTTAATGAGAACATCTTAACAAATAAAATAAATTTGTGAACTTGAAGAGTCTTGGTCAGAAAGTTTATAATGACTTCAGTTTAAAATTCATAGTAACAATAGCTGTCATTTGAGGCAGAAGAACTCAGTAATGTCCCACTAATCTAAAAAGATATTTTGACTTCTCCCTCCACATCAATTTTACTATCACTACCACTACTCATAAAACATGGTTTGCCTCCTGTCAATACAGATGAGCTATTTCAGTTCCTCTGCCATGACCTTCTATTACAATGACCTGCCTCACTGCAGTCCCAAAATGATGGAGTCAGTGACCATGGACTGAAACTATAAGCCAAAATAAACTTCTCCTTCAAGTCATTTTATCAGTTGCTTTGGTTATGGTGACTAAAAGCTAAAACACTTATGATTCTCATAGTACATCTGGATAAAAGTCACCAGTAATACCCCCATAACCACCTGAATGCTGTGCCTTGAAATTACCTCTTCCAGATTAATTAGTCCATCACCTTTAAATATAACCTCACTCAGTCTCAAGACATGGCAAAAATGTAGAAAAGTTTTTGCCAGGTGGTAACATATGGCAAACTGCTCAGCTCATGGCAGATAAGAAGCAGAGAAGACAGAAAGAGCAAGAGACAGGGACAAAACATAAACCTCAAAGGCATGTTCTAACTGAAGTGCTTCCTCCATCCATGTTCCAACCAAATGCAATTGTCACCCAGTAGTCTATTCAAATTATGTATCTGCCTAATGGATTAATTCAATGATGAGGTTATAGGTTCCATAAGGAAGTCCTTGTACCTCTGAACATTCCTGCATTGCCAAATACAAGATTACTTGGGGGGATAGCTCACATCCAAACCATAACAAGGAACAAAAAGCAGATAGGAAGTACTTGAAAAACTTGCAAAGGAGAAGTATGTTGAATTGGGGTCAAGGAAGGCATGGTTATTAAAAACATTCCAACCAATAAGAAGAAGTTAAACATTATGCATAGAGACAACAGGGAAGATTCCCTTGATGACAGGCTCAAGGGTGTAAAAGTGAAAACTCTTTTAAGAGAAATTTAAGAGTACTATGCTTAAACAAGATACCTAGGAAATTCAATTGACTTTTCTTAGCCACCTAGGTACTCTTAGGCCTCTGTATCTATAATCCAAGTTGTTCTGGTTTCTGCTGTAGCTGGGCTTAAGATTGTGTACCTTGGAGTTTTTCATTTGGCTCTGGTTCTGTAGGAACGCAGGATGCCAAAGTTAAGGGTGATGGATGCTTACACATACAATTTTGAAGGAAACCCTTGGAGCCCAAGGAAAGTGCAGTAGAGTTGGAATCCCTGGGAGACAGCTCCTGATATGGCAAAGAGTAAAATTGGGAGAATGAAGATTAATTTGAAATGAAGACCTCAGGAATTAAGAGATGCCAAAATGTAAAATATATGCAGAAAAAGGCTGCAACAGGAATTAAACATACTATACTCAGAAGAGAGGCCATATGGGTTGCAACTGGCAAGGTAATAGGAGTGGGGCTGCCCAAACCCTTTTGTGACCCAATTTTGCCAATGTGTTGGAGTTTGACTTGCAGTTGAAGGACATTTTTGCCTAGCTGGATTTTGGTCTTGTTTCATTTCATTCCTTATTTCTTTGCTCCTATTCCTCCCGTTTGGAATGTGAATGTTTTCTCTGTGCCACTGTACATTGGCTACATATAACTTGAGTTTTATAGGTGCTCACATCCAGGAATTTGCCTTTAGTCTCAGAAGAGACCTTAGACTTAGACTTTTCAGCAATGATAGAAACATTAACACTATGGGGACTCTTTGAGGTGAGATCAATCATTTTGCATTGCGAGATAGACATGAGCTTTTGGGACCAGGGTGGAATATTATGAATATGAGGTGTCCACCCAAAATATAATGTAGAAGTCAATGCAGGAATATTTAAAGGTGAAATGATTAGATTATGAGAGCTATGATCTTATCAGTGGATTAATCCATTTAATGAACTAATAATGTAAGTGGATGCTGTATGGTAACTGAAGGCAGATGGGATATTCCTGGGGTAAGTACATTTCTGGGTTATGATTTGGGGGTATTATATTTTGTTTCTGACTTCTTATTCTCATTCTCTCTGCTTCCTGGTTCCTATAAGCTGAGAGGATTTCCTCTGTGATACTTTTCCACCATGATGTTCTGCCTCATCTTGGGTGTCAATGGTGTCAGCCAACTGTTGACTGAACCTTCAAAACTTTTCCTTCTATAAAGTGTTCTTACCAGGTATTTTGGTCACAGGAAATAAAACTGACTAACACAACATATATGGAAAAAGAACTTTTTAGATGTGATTAAATTAAGGATCCTGAATTGGGACAAAATCCTTGATAATGCAAATGGGCCCAATGCACTCACAGGGCTCTTTATAAAAAGGAAGCAAAAGATCATAGTAAGAAAGGGCAAGTGAGGATAAAATCAGAGCAGTGTTTGAGGTACTGAGTTATAAGTCCAAAATACAGAGGAAAGGGCCATGAGACAAGGAATTCACATAATACAATCCTAAAAATTGAAAGTGGTAAGCAAATGGATTCTCCTTTAGACATATCAGAAAGAATCAATCTTGTCATAACCTTGGTTTGATTACTCTAAGATTATTTTGATTTATTTATCTCTAGAACTATAAGAGAATTTATATTGTTTTGAGCTAAAAATGTGCAGTTTCAGGAAAAAAATTAATATAGGGCACAAATACACTTGCATCTCTCTATATTTTATTTAAAAGCAAGTCCAAAAACTTCATGTCGACTAAGTGTCCTCCATATGTTGCTAAGCAATGTCTATGTCCTTTAAAGGCAACCACAGTAAAACATCCTCAAAACAAGGTTGTTATTATTGTCTTCATCCACTTGTCTGCCCATTCACTTTCAAACTCACTACTGAGGTTTGAAGGTCTGTTATTCTTTTTAAAGTCAATACGAACTTACACATTACTATGTACAATACCACTCATTTCAGTTCTCATGTTTTATGATATGCCTTCAGGATCTGCAGATAATTTTAACATGCTTTATTTAACTAGTTTAGAGGATATAACAAACTTCTTTATAACATCACCTATCAATAACACTTTATATGATTTCTGGTTCTTTCTATTCACACAAAATCTTAATATTGGAGTGTTCTAGGGCTCAGTCATTAATACCATTCTCTCCCTATTCCCTCTCTTTCAGTGATTACATGAAGGCTCATGGCTTCAAATGTCATCTCTGTATTTACAACTCATGATTTTATGCCTCTACCACAGATGTCTCCCCTAACTTCCAGCTTTCTATATACAACTTTCTACTTAAATGGTGAACAGGTATCTTGATCATGACCTATACAAACAAGAATTCCTAATTTCCTTCACACCTTGGTGTATACTCAAGAAGCCTTCTTGATTTCAGTTAATAATCAATCTCTTACCCACGCTAAAACCTTTAAATTATCTTCATATATTTTTCTCATATTCCTCATCCAAATAGCACTTCTCAATTTTTTCTCATCTGTGTTTAATTAATTATATTTCCTTTATTATTGGTAAGATCTGGTCTTCCTATTTCCAACATTTTGTTCTTTCAGTTTATTCTCAGTAACCAGAGTGAACTGCTGCACTAAATTATGTAATAATACACCTGAGTGGAAAGCAGAATAACTAGAGTGTCACTAATTAATGAGTGCATTGACCTCCTTACACTTGCTTTTCTGAATTTATCTCCAGTTACATTTCTACTTATTTTTTTCTAAGTTAGTTTTACTGCCCCTTGGCCTTTGTTGAAGATACAACTCCATTCTGTTTCAGGGCATTTGCATTGACTGCTTTTTTTTTTTTTTTTTTCTGCCTGGAACAGTGTCCTCATCCACAGACATCTACATTGCTAACTCCCTCCTCTATTTATTTTTTTTCTTAAACCTCATCTTGTCAATGAGATTTATCTTAACCATGATATTTCATAATGATATCTGCCTTCTCATTTTCTACTCAATCATCACCAACATATGTTGTATTAAGTAATAATTATATCTGGAAATAAATCTTAGCAATGAATGTTACTCTAGAGAGACATTCTAGTTTGATTAATTGAAATCTATACCAAATATAATAATAGTGGAAGAAAGCAGAAGGATCAATCTGAAAATATTTTCATAACAACTGAACTGGATTCTATGAAATAAGATAACTGTTTCATCATGTACCCATAAGGCAATGAGAAGCCCATGCAACAAAGAGCAAATGAAAGAGAACATTTTCATGGTGGAAATTTTACAAATTAGACAATGGAAAATAATGCTAAAAAACTAAAACTACCTAGTAGATACAATAACTGTGGTGAGTTTCCATTTGTGTGAGTCCTAAAGGACATCTGTTTAAAACCAATGAAATAGCGTCTTTACATAGGATAGAGTAAGTAAGTAATTCACAGTGTGTTAGTGATTAGATATTTACATAATAGTATGTAACAGCTCTGAAGAAACCAACACAGACTATCAAGTAGATAAAACAGGTTTTTGAAGTCTGTAATTTACTATTTACTAAATTTTGTCAACTCTTATAAAAACATGTAATAAGCATCCTTATCTTTTTTCTTTTGATACTAAGCACTGTGAAACGGTGCCAAAAGTTTACTCAGCTTTATTCCTATATCTGTATCCCAGCTTATAAAATACTCCTTGAGACAGTTGTGTAAACTAATTTTCTCCTTTTTTTAAATTTCAAGTTATGTATTTAATACACTATAGGCATACTTTCATGCCTATTTGTCCACTGAAAGCAGTCTTAGTAAGTTTTCCTCTTGCAGAAGCCAATGCTTTTTCCTCGGTTCTCATCCTGAACTGTCCATAGCTTACTCCTGTACACACATGGCTCTTTCTTGGTTCATTTTTGTATCCCATCCTTTGGGGTTTTATGTTCTCCTTTTCCACTGGCACTTATTTCCAAATCCCCTTGGCAGACAAGTTTTTTTACTAACTTTGCATTACCAAGCAGAGGCTTAACTGTAAACTTCTCTCATTTTTGGAAAACCAAGGTATTACATTAAATCATTTGATTTAAACATCCTTTACACTTTGTGTGTGTGTGTGCCTGCCAGCAATTAAACTCAGGGGCATTTTACATCTGAGCCACATCCCCAGCCATATTTTGTATTTTACAGACAGGGTCTCATTGAATTGCTTAGCGCCTTACTATTGCTGAGGCTGGCTTGGAACTTGCAATCCTCATGCCTCAGCCTCCTGAGCCACTGGGATTATAGGCTTTTGCCAACATGCCTGGCTCACGTACACTGTTATAGCACACATTTTTATGTCTGAGCCCCAAGTCTGTGTAAAAACTGCCTATTTGAAATCTTGTGGTTTTCCAGGTAGTATGGAATAGGAATAGGATAATTTCTGCCACAAAAGAGCCTGGAAATAGGGATCAGGTATGTTCTGGGAACTATGCAGTGGTTTTATTTACAAAAGATTGTGAAAACAGATGGGGTTTGGATTCCCTTTCTTGTGTTTCTATTAAGCCAAGCTATTTGTGACCTCTTGAAACTCTGAGCCTTCTCTTGTGTTTGTGCCCTTCTGCCCACCTAAAACATTTTCTCTGTACTCATTTTACCATCCAGTTTCTAATGAATCAGTATATAAAAGGTGAAAGAGGATCATGTAAAATTTTTCTTTCTTCTAGACACCCAAGCTGGTACATACATGCAGGGCTGCAGAGATAACTTTTCGGGAAAAGTGATGAATTGACAAATTGCTTTTTTCACTTTTGTACTTTTGATTTATTTTCAACCTTTTTTTTCCCCTTCTTTTTTAGAATCTTCTCAAGTCTGGCTAGTGAGCAAATTAAACACAATTAGGCACATCGTCTAAATAATTTGCTATATACTTGAGATGTGGCAATTGATATTTAGTATTCTTAAAGTCTGATTCTGATTCTAAGTAAGATTCCTTTAGATTAAATACCAAGCTAAAATGCCAAAAACATTATACTTGGTAACCACATCATCACATTCATAAATTTATCTAAGCTTTGATATATCTGTCCTTAAGATAGTTTTTATTCTCAAGACTATGTTAACACTGAATGGATATTCATAATCGACATATGATTTTTAAATACTTATAATGCTTTTCTGATTATTTAATTTCTGTATATATACTAAGAGATATATCATAAATAAATTTCCACATATTTTAAACTAATAGCATATGATTTTTGAAATAGTTTGAGTTTAGAATTGATACTCTGTTAAAATCAGTATATACAAATCCCTAATAATTTAATTACATTTATTAGCTGCCTAGAAAAATAACGTGTTTTTAAAGCTTAGGAGTGCATATTGAATTTAATTAAAATTTATTAAAACAAATCATTGTAAGACCTGTTATCACACTTTTAATAAAAAAGCTAATGTTAAAAGGGATAAAATACCAATATTTTCATTGTACCAAAATACTGAAGCAAAATTATTATTATATATTTTTTATTTTATAAAATGTTGAGGCTACTTTGCCTTTAAAACATATGTATATCAATGTTAAATTATTTGTACTATTTCTGTGTCAATAATGTTAATTAAAAAGAAAACTTAGGAAATATTTAGATAATAAAATATTTAATTCATAGCCTTATTATTGAAACCAGACAAAAGGTTTTTGAATCGATTTTTGAATCAATTTTTGAATGTTACTGAATAAGACCACAAAACCTGTTTTTCAAAATTCTTAGTGGAACATAATTAGTTACAGGAGATAAATTTTCTGGGTTGTATTCAGCAATAACATAAATAAAAACAACAGCATAGTAGGGTAGAATAGAATAGTAGGGTAGAGAATAATTTAGTATTGCATAAGAATAAGCATTGTTTTGTATTGCTTTTATTTCCTATGCATGTATATACTTGTCCATGTCTATAATCAGACATCACAAAAATATTTTTCCTTGGTTTGAATCCACCTAGTTTGAAAAATATGCAGTTTTTCATTCTGAAAAATATTCTGATTTAACCGGCAAATTGTATGATCTGCCCAACTTCGAACTAGGGAATGCTTTACCTATTCGTGCAGGTTGTCTCAATAATTTCCTAATACAATCTGTGGGTATTGTTTAATTGAGATAATATTGAAAGATTTTAGATTATGAAAATAAAGGTCAATAGTAATGACAAAAATGAAAGTTACAATGTGACACTCAGACATTATTTTATGCTGTATAGATTTCCAAGTGTGTTAACTTTAGAGTTAGATTTTATATGTGTTTATAATCCCTGCACTTTAGGAATTATGAATTAATTTGGCTACATATGACAGAATAAAGACACAGATGTTTGATAAGCAATACATGAATATTTGAAAATTTTCAGTGTTTGATGGTCATTTAAACAGTAAATGAAAAGGAACAGAATTCTGACACATGCACATATTTAATTCAATCACTTTGCAGCAGGTGTGGGGGTGTGCACCTGTAATACCAGAAACTCACAGCCAGCTGGGAAAATTAACCACATCCTATCTCAAAATTTAAAAAATGAAAAAGCACTAAAGATTCAGCTTGGTAGGAGAATGCCACTAGGTCGATTCTCCAGTGCCACAAAAAGAAAGCAAAACAAAACAGAAACAAAATTAATCACATTGCAAAGGGAGTGGATAAATATGATTGGGTTATAACTCTTTGAGTCAACTGTTTGAGAATGTATTTGCATCTGAGACTCAAGGAAAGAAAAGAGTGTAAGGGAGTGAATTCAATTGAAATGTAACAAAGACAGTCAACATTCATTGGATAAGCTAAAGACAATGCTTGAAAATAGCTTGATCATATACTCTGTAAAATTCATTAAGGAAAGTATATTTTACATGCAATAAAATTCATAAGTTGTAAGTATATTATACGATGTTTTAAGATAAATATAGAGGAAGGATTTATAGGAAAAAATCATATAAAATATTTTCATCATACCAATACGTTTTACAATTTAGGGTCACTACCCTTTCCTTATTCTTGAGGTCATGCAACAACTAATTGAACTGCTAAATTTTCATACAAATGTAAACTTACAATGTAAACTTTTTTGTTTGTCTGAGTTCTTCTAATTAACATGCTTTTGCAATTTTTTGAAGTTATATTCACCTGGAGTTTGTCCTTTTATTGGTAAGTAGTATTCCACTGAAGGTGTAGACCATATTAATTTATCCATTTGCTAGTTTAAGGTCAATTAGGTTATTTCCATTTTTTTTCTAATGCAAAAATCTATGACTAAAATATATACACAAATAGTTTCATGAGAATATATTTTCGTTTTTTGGGAAAATACATAAAATTGTGATTATTGGGTCACATGATAAGTTTACTTTAACTTTCTAAGAAACTGCTGGACAGCTTCCCAATAGAACTGCATTTTGACATTCCACAGATAATGTGTGAGATTTCAGATTGTCACATGGTTTCAAAAGGATTTGACACTATCAAGCTTTTTTTTTTTTTTTTTACACACTAAATTATTTGTAGTGGTTTTTTAACAGTGGTTTTAATTTGCATTTTCTTAGGTACAAATGATCTTCTATGTGATCAGCAGATCATCTGGGAGAAAACTGACATCCTAACAATTTCCTTATAATTCCATTCTATTCTTGATTTTCTAAGGCTTCTTTCCTTCTATGAAGAAACATTTTTTTTGTTGTTTTTGTTTTTTTAGCTAGTCATGGTGGTACATATCTGTAATTCCAGTGACTTGAGAGGATGAGACAAAAGGATTGCAAGTTCAAGGACAGTCTCAGCAATTTAAAGATACCCTAAGCAACTTAATGAGACCCTGTATCAAAATAAAATACAAAAAGGGCTGTGGATGTGGCTCAGTAGTAAAATGCCTCTTATTTCAATCCCCAGTACAGAAAGAAAATAATATTTTTCTTTTTTTTCACATGCCTTTTTCTATTTCTAATCAGATGATCATTCATTTTCTTAAGCATTCAGTTACTAAGATACATTTTATGAATTCATTTTGACTGTTAGATCATTTCTCATTCCTGTGATGAATCTCAATGTATCATGATTTTTCTCCTACTATATGCAATATTTAATTTGGTAAAATAAACGTTAAGTTTAGTTTGTTCACTCTGTTGAAATATATTAGTCTCTTTTATTTAGGGTCTTTTAAAAATTTTAGTTTAATGGTAATATTGTCTTTATAAAAGGAGGTAATGTATGCCCTTCTTTTATCTTTAGTATTACTGTTCAGAATAGTGTAAAATTGTGTAGAATAGTTGTTATTTATTTAATTTTTGATTGTTTTCTGTAGAGGTCACCAGTGCAATCACATGGGTCTGGACTTCAATTATTGTATACAATTTAATCTACTATGTGTCAAAACAAAATTTTTAAGGATTATTCAGATTATTCAGTTATTTGATGAGCTCTGTTATTTGATATCTTTAAAGGAATTTTCCATTTCAACTAAGTTGTTAAATTTATTTCCATAGATATATATGGAGCGCTTAACCACTGAACCATATCCCCATTCCTTTTTTTTTTTTTATTTTATCTTAGAGACAGGTTCTCACTTAGTTGCCTAGGGCCTCCCTAGGTTGATGAGGCTGGCTTTGAACTCCTGCCTCAGCCTCCTAAGCCACTGGGGATTGCAGGTGTGCACAACTGAGTTTGGCTAAGGTTTTCTTTTTCATTGTTGATATTGGCTACAAATGTTCTGTTTTTCTTTGACTAGATCAGAAAAACTTTGATTAATCATATTCATATGTTCAAAAAGTCAGTTTTCATTTCACTTATTTTTTCCTTTACATATTTCAGTGATTTTCTGTTTTATCCTTACTGTTAACCTACTATTTACTTTAGATTTGATTTTCTCCTTATTTATTGTTTTAATCAAGGTATAAATTTATACTGAGCACTCCTCTGCTTATATCCCACAATTTTTTTGTGTATTATGTTTTACTTTAATTTAGTTTAAAACATAATTTCTATTATGATTTAATTTTTTACCAATGAGTTTTTCATAAGTATGAAGTATTTTTCAAATCTTTGATGCTGTAACAAATGTCTAGTATAAATAAAAGGGGGTAAATTTTATTTTGGCTTGTGGTTTTTGTTTATGGTTACTGAGCCTTATTACCTTTGGGCCTGTGGAGAAGCAGAACATCATGTTGGTGTGCCAGTCACGGAGGAGGCTGCTCACCTAATAGTCACTAGGAAGCATGGAGAAAGAGAGAAGTGGGGGGTAGGGAGAGAGAGAGAGAAAGAGAGAAAAAGGGGTTAAGGTCCCAATATCCCTTTTCAGAGCATGCCCCCAGTGATCTAGCTTCCTCTCACAGAGCTCTACCTCTTTAACGATTCAATAACATCCAAATAATGCTACAAGCTGATGACCATGTCTTTAACATATGGCCTTTTGTGAACCCCTAAGATCCAAACCCTAACTAATATATACTATTCCATACTCAAATATTCATAAAATATTTTATATATTTTTTAATCAATTTCTAGCTAAGTGTCATTTTGTCCCAAATTTGTAGTTTAGTATGTTTTAATCACTTTGTAAATTTCTTGAGACATACCTGAACCAAAATATAGTTGATTTAGTGAATGTTACATTTGTTATTGAAAATAATTTTTCCTGTGTGTGGAGTTTTCCTGAAAGGTTAATATATTCAATCTTATTTCTAAGGTTTTAAAATATATTATTAATATTTAAAATTGCAATGTTTATGGATTATTTTGAATATTTCAGTATTAATAAATTCTAAAAGAAATGCTAAAATCTCCAAACAGAATTGTGGATTTGGCTAATTCTTTAGGGGTTACCAGTTTTTGTTATGTGTGTTTGTGGGTATGTATATACACATGAGATATAAATTTTGTTGTAAATAATATCTATATATGTATCTATATCTATATCTATATATCTATATCTATCTCTATATATCTATCTATATATATATATATATATAGATATATAGAGATAGATATAGATATATATAAATTGAACTATGCTATGAGGTGCAGGCCTACTTGGGATTGTTCATTTTTCCTCATGGTTTTCTTCAAATATCATTATGAATCATTATTCTGAAGGTATCTTCATCTTCATGTGAGATAGTCCTAAATGACTTCAGAGATTTTTTTTTTTCTGTTTGTTTGTTTTTTAGTATTATGAGTGTTTGCTAGGTGGGTTTTATCACATCCATTTTTGTTGAGCAGGTGAGTGTTTTACCATTTGCTTTATATTTATCTTACCTGTCTTTTGATCTTTCCCTTAATTTCCCTTGAATATCTGTCACAAAAACTGCTTGTTGCATTTACTTGTAGTCTGTTTGTTTCGCAACACTTGAGAATAGACCAGCAGTGCTCTAGCACTAAGTTAAATTCTTTGCCTTTTCTATCACTTTGAGACAGGGTGTCACTAAGGTTCTGAGGTTGGCTTCACACTTGCTATCTTCCTATCTCAGCTTCAGAGTTGCTGAAATTATAGTTGTGCCCAACCACAATAGACATTTCTAAACATTTTTAAAATTAAGCTTTTTTTCCCTATTTTTTGGTTAATGGTTTATTATCATGCTTATTTTTTTTTAATTTTAGTATTGCTTATTTAAAGTTTAAATTACAGGATGTTAATGATAATACAGTCTAAGTTCAAATACTGTACAAAAAATTTATAGGTTAAAATTTTTATGACAAAATCCTAGTCTTTTCCCTATGTCTTTTGTGTTATCATTGCCCGTAAATTTATTCTGCTTATGTCTAAATATAGACAGAAATATATATATATATATATATATATATATATATATATATGTGTACATGTTATTATATGCATATACATATATACACATGTGGCATATATGTGTATGTAGATGTTTATACACACTACTAGCCAATTATATTTTAAGAATTTTAAATATATGCTTAAATGTATTCTCGATTTACCCAAATATTTGCCACTTCCAGAGATGACCCTTTTAGTAAATCCATATTTCTCTGTAATATCACTTTCCTCCTGCCTGAAAAAAATGCTTTTAAAAATTTCTACAACTTGTCTACTGATGATAAATTCCATCAACTTTTGTGTATTTGTAAAAATCTGACATTATTTTTAAAGGATATATTCACTACATGCACAGTTTTACACTACAAAGTTTGTTTGTATACTCTTTTCTTTCCAGTATGTTAAAGTATTCTTTTTTTAAAGTTTTCTTCTGGATTTAATAGTTTTTGATCAGAGATGTGCTGTCATTCATACATGCATTTGTTCCCTTGTGTTAAGTGTCATTTTTTAACCTGACAATATTTTAGAGTGTTTTTTTTTAATTTAAAACAGAATTGCAGTATACCAAATAGATTTTTTTATGACTCTTCTGTTCAAAATTTTTAGAGAAAAGTTTCAGAATCACATTAATTTCAATGCTTACTTTAAAGATGCAGTGTATAAAAATTCCTGCTACAGGGAAACCTTTTGTCATACAGCTCAATTGAACATAAAAGAAAGAAGTACACAAATATGATGAATTGAATGTCAGCAATGTTGAAGGAAGAATTGGCTGAAGATTTTGGACATCTACATGCAGAATAAAGAACTTCAATCATAGTTCACATTAACCCAAATGTGCTCAAGTAAAATTAAAACTATTAGACTTCTTTACAGATACAAATGCTGCTTGCTCTGTAACTGAATTATTAAATATTCTTAAAATATAAAAAAATCATAAGCAAAAAAAATGACAAATTAGAATTTATGAAACTGAAAATATTCAGATACTGAACAGATATTGTTCAAATGATGAAATTAGAAGACATTGAGAGAAAACTACACAACTAATATTTACTAAGGATACATATGAATATAATATATATATGAATATAATATATATGTAGCACATTCTGAATATTAAAATACAGATTTAGTATCTAAACATCTGAAATGCTCCAAACTCTGTAACATTTTAAGCACAAATAAGATGCCACAAATGTGAAATGCCACAAAATAAAACTTTGTTTCAAGCTCAAAATATTAAAACATTATATAAAGTTTCCTTCTGTATAGGTGGATAAGGTGTGTAACCAAATTGTGTATTTACATTTTGGTTCCCTCTTATTATATATACACAAACATTATGAAATTGAAAAAAAGTTTCTACTCCTTAGCAGTTTGGACAACGATAGTCAATCTGTATATTTTGTAAAAACATATGCAGACAAATAAACCTTTGGGTGGAGGTTTTGTACAAGCATAATTTTTCTTTATCTTGGGTTCATTCATAGGACCAGGTTGGATCAACCTTATAGTAAATATATGTATAATTTCACAAGGAACTACCAAACTGCTTTATAAAGTCATATATCATGTTGTGTCCCTTGGACAATGCATGAAAATTTCAACTTATAAGTATCTTTGGCAGCTGTGACATTATGATATTTTTCTTTTGGTCTTCTAATATACCTTTAATTTTGGTTTGGATTTTAATTTCCTTGATAAATATATAGTGAGTACATACTTTGTTTTTTACTTGTTATATGTGTGTATATATATACATGTATATACACACATATACACATATATATATATACACACACACACACACATACACACATATATATACACACATACATATATATGTTTTGTTATATCATCTGTTCAAAACTTTTATCCATTTTTATTTTGCTTTTATTTGCTTATTACTGAGCATATACTATGATAGAGAAAGAGACAAAGTATGGAAATTCAATATATATATATAATCACTGATATCTGGAAATAAACCAACTGTCTTTTACTTATTAAATAATTAAATTCACTGGGGTAAGTTCATAGAATAAAATTCTTAGTCATAAAAAGAAAGAAAATACTGACATATGCAACAGCATAGATGCATGTCAAAGTCAAGTGAAGGAAGCCAGATTCAAAAGGATACCTGCTTTGTGAAACTATATGACATTCTGTAAAAGAAAAATATACAGAGAAAGAAAGCAGGTTATAAGTTGCCAGGTACTGACAGTGTTGGGAGATCAATTGTAAGAAGGAAAATGGAATACCAGAGGCAAGATCGCTCCTCTGATTCTTGATTGTGATAGGGTTGTGATTGTGTGAATCTGTCTAAACTCACAACTTGACCCTAATCATGGTGAATTTTACTGTATATAAATTATACCTTGTTAAACCTGGCCAAAAATATAATTAACATTTGGTGTGGAATATGATTTACTAATTGGTGAAAAAGAATGTAAGTGATATTAATCACAAAAGTAAATTCTATTTTTTCAGCTATAACTCTAAGAAACATGGCATTGAAACACAATGTGAAGAATTATAAGTCTAGAAGTTTGCCTGTAATCTTTTGATACTTTCTCATTCTGACATCGCTTGTGGGCAAGGCTTTGGTGACAGCACTTTTTGGTATTGGAAGATATTGTTGGAACTGTTGGTATATTTGCTATACACAAAGGCTGAGTTGATTTCTCTATTTCTTAGGTAGATAAACATTCTTTGACATAGCCATAAATTTTCTTTGCCTGATTATTTGTTATTGGCATTTTCTCCAAAATTGGATGCACAATTTTCTTCTTGAATTATAAGAAATTTCAAATCTATTTTATTCAATAATTATTGGAAAAATTGTTCTGAATTTGAATGGTAAAAGATCAGAGATTTTTCTCTTCTAGGATTTTGTGAAGACTGGAAAAGAAGTATGACAGACACCTATTAAACTGACTCTTGCTAAGTAAATGTTGCTTCTTGTTATTTTAAATAAACATTATGGAAGTGCAACGGAATTACAAAATCATCTGCTCAGTCAGGTCTTGAGTTGAATGCTTCATATTAGCTCCTCCAAGCACGAGTTGCATTACAGTTTTTGAGTTTTTGTGTTCGCTCTTCTAATCTAAATACATTAATAGTTCTGCATTCCTTAAAAATAATTTCACTAGAATATGGATATCTTCTTTGGAAAACACATAATAGAGCTTCCAGTACATGTTATTGTTATGTACCTGAAAATATTATTATTATATTTTCTGCACAACAAATATATTTTTTCCCAACAGCAGTGGAGATTGAGCCCAAAGGTGCTCTACTACCAAAGTACATCCCAATCTGTTTTTGTTTTTTTTTTTTTTTTTTTTTTGGTTTTGTTTTTTTAATGTTTTATTGTGAAACAGGATCTTGCTAAGTTGCTATGGCTGGTCTCAAACATGTGATCCTACTGCCTCAGCTTTCTAAGGAGTTGGGATTGCAGGTGTGTGCCACTGAGCCTAGCTACAAATAATGTTCTTTTCAGTAATCAAATTTGTGAAAAAGGCTAGCTTAATAGAAATTTGAATTTAAGCTCACTTGAAATATAGAAATGACTTTGCACAGTTGCAGTAGTGTAAAGACTGTGTATTAGAATTTATATTATTGATTTATAGGATTTATAGCTAATATTTTATTAAAATTTTATTTTGAACTTAATTATTTTAATTTGTATTAAATTCTACGGTAATAAGTAGAAAGAAATGTTCCTTCCTGTTAGAGATAAAAATATATTATTCTGAAATTATTGACAGAGTACATGTCAAGTAAATTATATGATGTTAGTATATGATGTTACATTACATTATTAAATGGGATTTTTATAGCACATATTCAAAAGGATGTTCTAACTTCTGAAGGAAAAACCCACTCTTCTGAGTTGAGAAGTTCTCAGTTTGTAAGATATCCCCCAATCTGTAATTTGTCATCTGCCCTATTCCTGCACTTCTAGAATCTATCTAATTCTTCTCAGAGTTTGTACTGGCAACATGTAGTCATTACCTACAGATATATAATTTCCTATGGAGTCATTTTCTTAATTTAAATACATAAATGTGAAAACAAATGCATTTAATTTCTGCTGACCTAGATGTGAAATATAGCACATAAAATTGTATCTCATATTCCCTAATATTAGCTTAGAGAATATAGTTAATTGGTAGCTACTGCACCAATATTTCCATTGTAATAAAATTATTTGGATTGATTATACTATTTTAATATTTTATTTTTCTAATTTTAGTAATTTTAAAAATAATTGAGAGGACTCTGAAATCAACATGGCAAATCGGATTTGACTGGAAACTGAGAATTGCTTACACATCTTGTCAACGAAAAGAACTTGACATATAAGAAAGCAAATAATGAAATGCATATGATGCAAGTTTAAAAATACCATCTGGCATACTCAAGCATAGCCTCAAACTTGAAAATGTTTGACTTTCAAGGTAGCATTTAATTGCTAAAACTTTAAAACTTATCACTTTAAATACAATTATTTTGTATTTACAATAAAATTACTTTGTTTTAAAACTGACATTTTAACTTCAAAATCAGAATTTCTCAAGTTAAATAATAACTCTCACCACTGTTCTGTATAAATATAATTAACAGCTTTAACAGAAATCTTTTCCATAAAGACCCTACTAAGCCTTACAAAATGCAACATTTTAGAATTTTTTCAAACTACATTGATATAAAAAATAAATATATCTGTGGTAATATTAAGGCGTTAGCCTTTAGGTTTAGGTAAAGTAATAGGTAAGTTGGGACAGATTTACTTAAATTGATTATATTTCTTATGGTAGGTAAAGTTTAAATTTTAAAATATTGTAGATTCTATGTTTCCTTCTGGTAAAAGACAAAATGTGATGTCTAACCAAAGACTCTGGAAGTTTTAAGACAATACACTGTAGATAGTTTTAAATGAGAAGACTATTTGTGATGTTTACATACTAAATCATTAAAATCATGACACAATTCACTCTTCATAGCAAAAAAAAAAAATCACTGACTATCTTCTGTAATATATGAATTGAAAAGGTCAACAAATGTGTGATTTGAGCTACTACAGTAGGCTTTCTTATGATGTTCTTGAGCATTTATACTGTCAATTACCGGAAAGAAAAACCTGGTGGAAAAAAATAGTCGCAGGAATCAATCATTAAAGTAGGGTAGGTATATTAGATGTTCCTTTAAGAATTTAAAGATTGACCAATTCAGAATGCTATTGCTGGTAAGGGTGTGACAGAGCACTGCTCTAGTCCTTGTAAGATGAAGAAGTGTGAATGGGGACCATAGAGAATTGCTCAGTTTTAAGTAAATAGTCAAATCTGTGCAAATACATAATACTTTTGATCTATTATTGAGGTATTTTCTTCCATTAACTTTGAATATAAAGGCAGAAATTTTTGTTATTATTAGATTTTTTTTGTCAAATTTGTTTTTTCAGTTCTACTAAAGGGAATTGAAGCTAAGACACTGCCAGAAGCTTTGATGTGGGTAGTAGTGGAGGATTATTTATTTGAGTCTAAGAACAGCCCCAGAACACTCATGTTCAGTTGAGTAATTCTCACATGATGGTAACTGGGAACAAAAAGTCCACACTGAGGACTTAAAAAAAGTGTCAATAGGAGAAACCACAAAGAACCTGTCTCATAGTAACCATCCTGATTAGGAAACTGAGATACTGAAAGAGTATTAGTATATTAAGACAAAAATCCTTATCATGTTCATATTGTTATGTCTTATTGGCTATATCACATATGAATAGAAATATAAGTTATAGTCCCATTCTATATTTTTAGTCACAGAATCCTGGGTCTCTATAAACATATTGAATTTGAATTTTCTCCTGTTTATGTATTGTGTAAATTTTAATTCCTCCCTACTAGTGCAATACTTAGATTTTCCTTTCAAAAAAACTCAATGTTAGTTCTTACCTTAAAAATTTCACATTTGGACCGGGCTTGGAGGAGTACTCCTATAATCCCAGCAGCTCAGGAGGCTGAGGCAGGAGGATTGCAAGCTCAAAGCCAGCCTCAGCAAAAGCAAGATACTAAGCAACTCAGTGAAACTCTGTCTGTAAATAAAATACAAAAAAACAGGGTTGGAGATGTGGGTCAGTGGTCAAGTGCCCCAGAGTTCAGACCCCAGTTCCAAAAACAAGAAAGAAAGAAAGAAAATTTCACACTTGAGATTTTCTCATCCAAATTTCTTAGCATGAGAAGGATCAAGATCCCAGATTTATATCTCTATTGTCATCTTTACATCATTTGAATTAAGATGAAATACTTTAAATTTTCTGTAGAGTTCAATTATCAATTAGATATTGTGTATGTTACTTTCTTTTGTTGCAGTAACAGAAAAGTAGTACCTAAGAGACGGTCTATGATCATCTCTTTTTTTTCTCTTTGAACAACACTTAAATATTGCTTTCTTTTATAAGGTCTATGCTTTCAAAGTTATATAAGTAAGCTCTAACATATTCAGAGAGAACTGATAAATTTTGTGAAAGAGCATAACATTTTCCCTATTGGGAAATAACTGAAGAGATGTTATAGTAAATAGAAGAAATGAGAATTCCTGAGGAATCATAAAAAAGGACCAAATATTTAAAAGTGAGTATTTATCTGTTTTTTTCTTCACAATTTCAATATAACTAAATATGTGAGACAAATAGTTTGAGAGAGTTAACCATTTCATTTTCTATTTGACACTAGACATTTTTACACAAATCTGCAGTATTATATTTTTGTATCTATTTGTGTGCCTCTGTCCCAGTAAATTATGAATAATGAACTTATTGAGGTTGGAACCCTAACTTACACATATTTTTGAGTGACAGTTTTAGAGGCTGATGTAGTAATAGCTTCTTTTTTCTACTAAACATCATCATTATTGTCATCATCATTGAAAATATGAATAATGTGCTCATATTATAATAGGTATTTATGATAATCCTTTACATGTGGTACCTCTAGTACTTGTACAATCCTGCAAAAAAATGTAATCATGTCTATATTAGCAATAATTATGCCAGCAAATGTAGGTATAATTGCATTTTCTTGCGGTATTTTGCTATATTCATGGACGTTCCTTAGAGCTTCTTAAAGACACATAAACATAGTTTCAAATAAAGGGGTAGTAGGAAAACAAAGGTAAATATTTAAATTCAAGTGTGTAAGCTAGCTTTTCACCACTATGACCAAAATATCTGACAAGAACAACTTAGAAGATGAGTTATTGTATCTTCTTTCTTTCTTTCTTTGATCATAGTCCACAGTCAGCCAATTCTATTTTTGGGTATGAGGTGAGGCAGAACATCATAACATGGCCTTGTGGAGGAAATCTGCTCAATTCATAGCAGCCAGAAACAGAGGGGGGGGGGGAAGAAGAGAGATTAGAGAGAAGATAAACCCTGACATAGACTTTATTCCTCTAGCCACACCCCAACAGTAGACTGTGATCACCAAGCAATCCTTTTAGATTAGCAATCTATCAAATGGATTAATCCTCTGATGAGGTTAATGTTCTCAAGTTTCAACCTTTACACCTCTGAACATTGTTACACTGCCTAACATACAAGGTCTTTGGGGGACATGTGTAGCCTAAAACTATAACGCTATGTCTGGTCTAGAAAGCTGAAAATAAGAAGGATGGCCAGTAATGGGATGTTTTAAATGAATAAAAGGCTTAATAAATGAATAGAAAATGTGCACAATGTTTTGACTGTTGACTTTAACCAATGATCTCACCCATTGGATGATATGAGACACTATTTACTTCTTTGTGATTTTTCTATGAAAATTTTATGACCCCAAACATTAATCTGTTTACTTCACTTCCAGGTATGGATCCTCTAAATGTGTTGGTATCGGGGTATTCACTCCCTTTTTATGCCATCTAAGTGTAAAAGAATGAAACAGATATAGAAGCAGTGTTTGTTGACATCTTCAATTTATTTGAATTACTTTTTGCTTCCTCAAAAGACCCAGATATATGCTGGAGTAACTTTTCAGGTTTAGGGCTTAAGGTGTGATAGCAAAAAGAGAGTCTTTCCCTAACCCAAGGACATTTTATGGCATACCTTTCCTTTACCTTATCTTTTTCTTTTTATTACAGAGTCATATTTATAATAAAATGATTGTATTTTTGACTCTGCTTTTCCTATTGTTAAACTTGGACATCTGAAGAAGTTAAAATACCTTATCCAAAATAACTCAAATAGTTTACTGAGATAAATACCCATTTATCAGAGATCCTCAAGGCCATGTTTTATATGTCACAGTATTTTCATAGTTTATAAAACAGATTTTAAAAGTTTACCACTTGGTTTTTATCATTATTGAGAAAACCTTATTATACTTGGTTGTATAATACTATTCATTTTTATTTAGTTACTGGTCAAATTCTCAAGAACACATATTAAAATTCTACTAGGTCTCATAGATTCTTCCTTCCAAAACACTCTGTGAGTAGGCACTAACATAATGTCCTCTGTTTTTAAGCAGTACATAGCTTCTAGTATCTGAAATCCTGAAATTTTCAGCATATTATTACATCAACAAGATAGAGAGCATCTCAGTCTGTGTCTGTCATTCTTTCACTCTTTGTCATTGTAAGAAATTCCTTGGGAGTGAGTGTTTATACAAATAGATTTGAGATATTTTTTTCTTGTTTTATGTATTTATGATAAACTTCAAAATTTTATGCACCTGTAATGAGATTAGAATACAATACAATGACAGACACCTGGTTTATATTTGCAGTTATAAACCATTGCTTCTACTTTAATGGGAAAATGATTTCATATGGGATTTGGCTCTTTCAAATATCAGGTCCCAATTTTTCCCCTTTGCTGATAGCACAAACAACATTTATGTTTTTATTTCCTAAGAGAGATATAATGAAATGTCTAAAATATGGGCTTATTTGAACAATAAGTACACACTACTCCAGCTGGGCCCATATGCAGGGAGACCAAGTGGGTCAGTACATTGTCTCATCAGCATTTCTTTTCACCAGCAAATCCACCTGGCTTGGGTGCAAAGAAAACCGACTAGATGAGGCCTTTGATAGCAAATTCCTATACTAAGAGGATGACTGCCTAATTTCATAGTGTTTTATTTTCAAGTGTAATATTATCACCTTCAGCAAACCTCTTTGAAAAGACTCTTTCAGAGATGAGATATTTATTATCAGGCTATACTATTAGACAGTGGAGAAAAAAAAAATGAGATTCAGAACCAGGTATGAGTCCTCTTTGCTCCATGCTATGATTTAAATAGGTCCCACAAATTTCATGTATTGAAAAGTTAATCTCCAATGATTGGAGATAATAGTATTGAGAGGTGATCCTTAAAGAAGTGATTATTAGGTCATGGGCACTCTGACCTTAAAATGAGTTAATATTCCTATTACAGGAGTAGGTTCATTATCTCATGAGTAGATTTGTCATAAAAATGAGTTCTCTCTGTTTTTCTTGCTCTCTTGCTTTTCCATCATTTGTAACATGTTGTAGTATAAAGGCTGCTGCCATGTACCCTCACCTTGATGTTGGTATTCCCAGTCTCCCTACCTGAAATAAATAATCTATTTTTAAAATAACTTATCCATATGTGCTATTTTCCTCCCATAGTTGCTGAGGATTGAGTGCAGCACACATTCTAGGAAGTACTGTGCAACTGAGTCACATCCAAAACCTTGTGCTACACTTATACAGTAATACAAAATGAAGTAAGAATCCACTTACATTATCAAGGGAGCTACTATGGTTGTTTATAATAATTGCCATTCACTGAATTATAGATGTGTGGCACTGTGTAAAAGTTTTATATGCATTATTTCATTACTATTATACTGTAATAAAGGATTTGATATTGCTTCCATTTTTAGAGTCAAAAAACAATAATAAAAAATCAACAGTGGTTGAGTTCATTATTCAAAAAAGCTACTGTGCCCCAAGAGCTAAAGTGAGATTTAATTTCTGGCCTTCTGATTCCAGGTTATTCTTTAGTAAGAATAATATAAAAAATATAATATTACTGATTTCCTTAACAGAAATGGGAGCATACTCTAGCTTTACATGACTACATAACTTAGCAATAGGTGAGAATTCAGATGGGTAATATTTCTCTTAAGATGATTTAGAACAGATTATTATGCTTTTGATAAAAGCATTGTCCAAATTAAAATGACATCTACAACAACAGTAGTTTCATTCAGTACGATTTTTAAAATTTGTCCATATCACTCATACAAAAATATATTAATCAACTATAAAAATATTTGGGAAACATTTTTCAAAGATATCTATTTTTTTAAAAAATCAAAGATATTTATTTTCCACGTCTTAAATATCATTTTGACCAAAATTATGGACTATTTCATAAGATCTAACATATTAACATGGACAATAATATGTTCACAAAAGCAAAAGAGAAATGTTCATATAGAAATCTGAAATTCAAAGCTTTGTGTGGTAGACTGTGTTCCCATATTGGCCTTCAAGTTTAGAAGTGTTCAGGAGGCTAATTTAAGTTTGCTGTGTCTTGAAATTAATCAACATATTCATTTTTTGGAAAGGTTATACTAAAATGATGTTAGCTGTTCATAATTTTATGAGTATACTTATTACTGCTTCTTTGGAAATCAGTTTTCCATTGAAACAATATCCTGTTTGAATTTTCATGAACAAATTTGTATCTATTGAAATAGTTCCAGTCTTTTAAAAAAGTTATGATTTTTACTTGAAGTTGGATTTGTATTTTGAAAATGCATGCTGATTGATATTATTAAGATTCATCATTCCGGAACTCTTTTCAAAATAAGTGTGCTTGGCTACAATTCTATATAATTTTTGGCTGGGTAACAAATTTATGTCATTGAATTTTTTCCTAATTTTTACTATTATATGCTTCGTTTCATTGCTGACATTTTTTCCAAATGAAAATGATTATTCTTTCTTTAGTATTTTGTAAAAATAATTATTTTTGTGCTTCAAGTGTGTTGCAGTTATTTCCTAAAAGCACCTGATATGATTTTATTTATGGCATGATGCTGAGGAAAATGAGGTTAGAGATCATTCTTTTACTAGATTGACAAAGATTCCAAAAAAAAAAAAAAAAAAGATTCCATACTCCTGAAATTTCAAATCATTGAAAGCTTTTTATGCATTATTTTTTATATAATCATCAATTTTATAATTACTTTAAAAATTATGTGAAATAAACTTATGAATTATACTTTAAGCATAGTACTACTTAACTCCTTGATAGCAATTGTTTTAATATTCTTGCTTGTCACCTTTTACATATCTTTTATTGTGATAGAACACTTTCTTTATGACCTATGAATGATTCATTTCTTCATTTGTCTATGTAGGATGCAGGTTAGTGTTTACCTATTTGAAAAGATTTTGAATAATGATAAAATCCCTTAATAATAACACTAGCTATTATGATGGTATGGTCCTAACTTCATGCTAAAGTCTCTCATCTCCTATTACTCTTATGATGGTAAAAATATTAGCAGATTGCAATTGGTCTTGGCAGATACAGTCTCTTAAAAATCTTCCGCTGTAGTTTTGTTGACATCAATAAGTGAAAGAATTAGTCTCTGAAGTCTAATAGGTATGTGGTATTTAGATTATTGCCTCCAAACCTTTTACCTTGCTAAATTCTTTTAAGACATCATTGTTGTTTCTTTCTAAATCACTGTTTGCCATGAGCTATTTTCTTACTCAAAATGAAACTGACAAAATTATTCTATGTACTTATATGAATATACCACAGTGAATCTCAACTTTCTGTATATTTATGAAGCATTAATTTAGAAAACAGGATAAAAAAGTGTTTAATTCAATGGCTTTTTATCTTTATGACACTTGTATTGCAAGGTACTTTTAGGTCAGAGAGATCAAAGTGCTCATAAAAACATGAATCTAATTGCCAATGTCCCTAGATGTCTTCATGTTCCTTTGCCACAGAGAATGTTTCATTCTGATGTGAGAAAGGAATTCAGGCTACAAGATCAGCTACTTGAAAAAATATTTAGGGATTCAATGATATGAGAAGAAGAAGTAATGAAAGATGAAATTTGAAAATACATTGAGCAAACAAACACATTTTCTGCTCAGAGACATGAAGTAGGGATTCAATCATACAGACAAGTTTTAGAAATATATGTTTTTAAAGCAAAATTTCAACTGCATGTGAGACTTAGACAGAATGGACTTCTCCTGTATCTGAAGCCTCCTGTGTTATGTTCATATTGAATTTCCCATGTTGAGTAAATTCCTAAGGTTAAACAACTTGGACAGAACTGGTTGGTGATTTTTGCTACAGTAAATTAGTATAACAGAAGTAGATATTTCTATCATCTGAAGAACCTTAGTTGTCCATTTCATTTATAGTTACTACTTCCATTACAATTATTATTATTATTATTATTATTATTATTATTATTATTATTTCCATATACACTTATTCACCCTGGGTATGACCCCATGTCAGAGGCTGCCTTAACTACTTTTGCATTCTAAAATCTGATTATCCTATGTCCACTATAGCCTACCCATTGTTAGAGATATTATCCCTCTACATGCACACCATTTCAATGCCTCTTGGAAATCTGACTCATTTTAACATTCTTAAGACAATATAGTATGATGGATTCGAGGAGATTTAAGAGACACTTTTGTTCTTACCTTTTGTTCTTTTCAGTTATGAATTATAGCTGGCATGTTTCAGGTTAGGTGTTCTCATCTAGCATAGATCCTGTAATAAGAAATGCATGGAGCAAAACCACAGCTTTCCGACAGGGGTATATAATATGACTGAATTAAATTTCTGTGCTCATAGTCCTCAGAGACTCCATGAGTGTTTATTACTACAGCATAATTAAGTCAAAGCTATTAAATCCATTTTCTTAATTTATTAAATTTAATTCTCACTGAATTATTTATCACTGTATACTAAACTCCATTATTTAAGTAACAATTTTTAGGTATACTTAGCTTGCTTTTGTTGATTTTTTTGTACTATTTAATTGCCATAGTTGTGTGACATATTTAATATATCCAAAACTAAAGACTATATATGTAATGTGATATTACAAAGATCACAAAAATAGCACTTTTCAATGTTATGAGTAGAATCCAGAACTGGATAATGTTAATACCATCTCATTTACTAAATCACACATACAGTATATATTTGAATATTTCTTGAATGAAGGAGCTAATGTGTGAGTGAAGGTATAATTTAATAGTGTGCACTAGAAACACAGTAGAATATACTTCTTATGGCATTAAATAGCTCATAATCTATTCAAGAAGGTAAAAAGTAAGCTTGTCTTTACAATAAAATTTAGTAAACAGGTGATAGGCACATGAACAGGCTCAAAGGAATGCTTGTTCCAGATAGTTGAATGAATTAACACAATCTCTCTCTCTCTCTCTCTCTCTCTCTCTCTTTAGAATTCCCAATAATCTCAAGGGATAAAGTACACCTGCTTTCTTAAGAATTTAAGTTTATAAAATTAAAAAAGTTTCAGATACAAATATAGCCAAATACAAAATTTATTTACTAAAAACTCATGTCAAGTTTTCCAGTACATGTTGTCCTCTAGAGGCCTTTGATAAACAGATTTTGAAAACTGGATGATTCTGAATGTTTTACATACTCAGTTAATTCTACAGTTACTTTAAAGATAGTCTGAGGAAAATTGAGTGAACTGCTTGCTCCCTGCCCTGGCAACTTGCATTCCTAGGTGATCCATGAAGAAATCCAGCCAGAACAGTCAAGGCCTACTCCTCATAGACATGGAAGTACTTTGTAAACCGTCCAATGTCATCCTATGATCAGACTGTGTCTTTATTAGCCTTCTTCTGAGATATCAGAAGCATGTTCACAACTCATAATGTAGTACAATAGAGTAGAATAAAATAGATTTACTTCCTTTGCCAGGTTGACCAGTCACAGTTTTTTAGATTCTTAAATCTCAGTTACCCATCATGATATTAAGGGAAAAATGTGACAAAGATATAGTGTCTCTTGAGTCTTTTTAAGTGCTCCAGTGTAACTGACTGCATAAATATCAAATAGAACTTTATCATAAATCTGCTGTAAAACTATGCTCTTATTTGCATAAATAATAAAATATTAATGATGCAGCCAATAAAATTATTTGTCAAGCCCTGAATTTACCTCAGTGAGTGAATGACAACCTTTTCCTCTTAGGACAAATCAAGTAGCAAATTGATGGTGTGCTGTGCATTTCATGGATCAAGAGATAGTATGTGTCATATAAGCACCACTGTCAGGAAACCTTCCCTGGAGAGTTAATTTATATTCACTGCACCAGTGTTCATATTGCTTTGAGTTGGCAAGCAGACTTTTACATTTTTTCTACTGCTTATTCCATCACCATGAATTCAAAGTTTAAACTGATTTTATTCCATCACCATGAATTGAAAGTTTAAACTAATTTCTATTTACAGTTTATTTTCTTGAAAAAGTAATTTAGAAAAAAGGTAGAAAATGCCAAATTTAATCAAATTAAAACACTAATTTAATATCAGAAGGTAGGTCATCTCAAGTGAGCAATACATTAGAAAATTATAATGTTAAGAAATCCTCTCTTAAAAATTAATCTCTCCTTTAAATGATTGCTGGCACACATTTGTTAAATTTTTCAAGTTTGTAAATTACAAAATGAGATGTCCACATATAGATATATACTAACTCTTAAAATCCTTAATATGCTGCAAAGAAAGTTTACTGACTTGAATACTAATTGCAATGCTTATAAAAAGCCTGGTGATATTAGTAATCATCTCTCATATTTACCCAGAACCTTATAGCATAGAAAGACATCATAACTGTAATACTTCATTTAATTTTACTTGAAACTCTAGGAATGAATAAATGTTAAAAAATATCAAATAAATGTTAAACAATATCAAATGTTAAACAATATCAAATTTCTCTTTTTAGTGTAAAGAAAACTATTGATCTGTTTGCTCTGTTTTCTTTGAGTCTAAAATTTATCTCACTATTGCCATCCCTGGATATCTGCAGGGAATTAATTGGCTCAGGCACCAAAATCCATGGATGCTCACATCTCTTAAAATGGTATTTGCATATAACCTATTCACATCCTTTACATATTATTTATCTCTAGATTATTTAAAATACCTAATAAAATACAATAACTATTTAAGTAGCTGCTATACTTTATTGACTAGGGAATAATGGCAAGAAAAATGTCTGTACATATTCAGGGGTCAGTATAGAACCAACTATTTTTCAAGTATACCATTTGTTGCATGAAGGACCTAGTTAGAAACTTATTTTTCAAGTATTTTAGCCTATGGTTGGTTGAATTCATCGATGCAGAATCCACAGCTAGAAAAGGCTACTTATTGGTTTCTTGTCTATTTTTATAATCTTAGGCAATACATTT
Organism: Marmota marmota marmota; assembly: GCF_001458135.2. Lineage (NCBI taxonomy): Eukaryota > Metazoa > Chordata > Mammalia > Rodentia > Sciuridae > Marmota > Marmota marmota. The sequence goes on along the minus strand of NW_026000108.1, from coordinate 25,995,973 downwards.
ATTTTTTTAATACATAAAAACTTATAGACAATAAGTAAATAATAATAATAAAGTAACAAAACACTGACTTTTAAATTCCAGGTATGAAAGCTAAGAATTCTGCAAGAATCATTAACATTTAATATGCATGAATACCATATAAAAAATAGAGGTACTATCATTCCTTTGTTGGAAGGGCACTCTATAATTAGAAGAACACAAGTAACTTGTTCAAACTTTTATAACTAGCAAAACAACTGCAATTGGAAACTCAAATTCCAATCAGCAAATTATTTAACTAGAATTAACTAATTATTTAAATATTCTTATAAGTAAACTACTAAATATGAAGCACACAAAAGTAAAATAAAAGAATAATAGAATATCTTAAAACTCTATGAATCTATATTAAAGCCTTCTTTCATTTGATAATTTCCATGAATATATTGTTTTTCCTTAACATAGGCAATCTCACAATGACATTATATGACATATCATCTTCTTAGTATGATAGAACTCTCTTATCTACAGACTAGTTTTCTTAATTTTCAGTTACTCATGGTTAATCACAGTCCAAAATGTTGAATGAAAAAATTCCAGAAATAAATACTTCATAAATCTTAAATAACTTTTTTTAGAGTATATTATTATAAGTGTTCTATTTATACTGTTAATTATACTGATTTTCTTACTGTGACTAATTTACAAGTTAAACATTGTCACAGGAAAAAGTATGATATGCAGAAGATTTGGTACCATCTCCTGTTTCAGGTATATCCTGGAATGTTTCTTCTGTGGAAAGGCAGAGCAGGGTGAGGTTGGTGGGGGTTACTGTAGTCAATTTTTTTGACTTAGTATTCATTTCTTTTGCATAGTCTAGAATCTATTTTTGAACAAGCAATGGAAAAAGAAGTAACTTTTAAAAACTCTTGAAAGAAATTAAAATGGAAATACTGAGATACTGAAACTATGGGATAAAAGCAGTACTAAAAAGAAATTTTATTGAAACATACACCTACATTAAAAAGAAGGCAGGAGGATCTCAAATAAACAACTTACTGCTGTAATCACTAGAAAAACAAGAACAAATCAAACCACAGATTAGTAGAACAAAAAATAATAAAGGTTAGAATGCAGATAAATAAAATAGAAGCTAAAATACATACTAAAGAATAATGAAACAATAACTGATTATTTGAAAAAACACATAAAACTGATAAACAACTAGACAAAAGAAAAAGAGAAGACTCAAAATCAATGCAATTCAAAAGGAAAAGAAAGACATTATAAATGATACCATAACAAATTTAAATTGTCTAAATAGGTGCATTGTGACAATGTTATAATTTTTGTAGCATAGACTTCAGCCAGCATTCCAATACATGCTAGACTTACCTATTCATAAAGCACTTCAAGGGAGAATCTTTAGTTTCAATGAATTCATGGAAATAAAAGTGTAATGAAGGCTTGTATTTCTTCTTATTTATGAACCATTGTATAAAATAATTTTAATGCAATTAATGTGCTAGTTCACCAATAAATGGACTACTTTTTTTCATTGTAGAAAAAGTTTGAGAAAATAGAATTACATGATTAAAGTAGCATCTTGGTTGTGTGTCTAGTAGTATAAAGAGAATCAAGAATATGTTTTTTCAAAAAATTATTGGTAATGACAAAATAAATGACTATATAAAAAATGAAATTATATCTAAAGGTACAGGAAATATTGCAATGTGTCACTACCAAAATATCCATTATATCAACATATGGTTGATTGCATGTAGTGTTTATCCATGTAATTATAAAAAAATGGTGAACAAAGTAAAAAATAAATAATAGCCTTCCTGGAATTTTTTTCCCTTTGATAATGGTTATTGAACCCAGAGGCACTCAATGACTGAGGTATATCACCAGCCCCTCAGTTGTGTTTTTCATATAAGCTTTCTATATCATTAAATATTCTTTGAAAATATATTAATAACTTCATAATTTTACATTCTATGAATAATAACAACACATTTAATAATGAATTAAATTAATAATTTAATTGGACTATTAACTTCCTAATAATTATATGCTTAAACTTTTTTTTTATTTCTTGCATAAGTGACAATAGTGGAATGCATTACATTCATAATTATCCATATACTTTACTGATATGTATCTACTTCCTAGCTTAAAATACTATTGATTTTGAGGCATCAAATAAAGTGAAAAGTGAATATTTATAGAAAGATGAGGTTTACTTACAAACATTTAATTTTTTTAGTAAATATTGTACAAATACTATAAAACATTTTTACTTCTGATATGCATCTGCGAGATACCAACATTTTTCCTTTCAACAAATCCTACTTCAATCTACAAAATCTGGAAATTTGCTAAATCAGTATTTCCTAACTGTACTATGTTTTACCTCTCTCCAAGTTGGGTAAGCTTGATGTTAATGAAGTGGTAGAGCATGTCAGTTTTCTGATCACAATTTGTGTGTCAGATAAACTTGCCCTTAAAGCTTAACTCTTAGACTGTTTCAGCCTCACAATTGTTTTCCCAAGTTACCTTCTTCTAGTAAGTTACAACAAACTCACTCTTCTTTTTCTCTAAAAATGTTATTGCCTTTTCTCTAATGCACAATTCATATAGTTGTACAAACCACATCAAAAATATGGAAATTTAACCAGCAAAGGGAATCTGTTAATTAAGACTTATTGAATGTTGTCAAATCAAAATAAGATCTTAATTCCAATCTTGCATCCCTGTCAATTTACTCTTTCTATTTATTTACTTTATAGAGCATAAAGAGTATTTGACATAGATCCCTTGTTAATTAAGTGAAATTTTATCTTTAAGAGTTACTATAAACTTCAACTCATTGTTTCTCAATCCCTTGAGAGTGAATTATCTGAACAGAGATACCAAACTCAAAAACTTTATTATATACCCTGTTACAATGGAATATATGTACACATCAATTTGAATTATGTGATAATGATAAAATATTTTCAAGTGTTAAAAATAAAAATCAAATCAAATTTAAATGGATACAAACTTTCTGTTTTAAGAACACTATCCTACTTGATTGTGGTGGCACCTGCCTATAATCCCAGCAGCTAGGGAGGCTGAGGTGGGAAGATTGTGAGTTCAAAGCCCACCTCAGCAACCTAATGAGGCCCTAAGAAACTCAGTGAGACCCTATCTCTAAATAAAATATAGAAAAGAGGCTGGGGTTTGGTTTAGTGATTAAGCACCCTGGATTAAATCCCTGGATCTGCCCTGCAAAAAAAGAACACTATCCTATACTATCTTATCCTATTACAAGTTAGTAAAATAAGAAACTATACAGAATTTACATTAAACCCCTTAACCTTGTATATATTGTGTATATACACACATACACATATATGAATATATGAACATTATATTCAACCATACAACTTCAACTTTATGTTAATCTTTACACATTCAGAAAATAAAAACTAAATAGAAATAGTATGGGTAAAGATTTTACAGGGTTGATTGGTTGTTGGATGCAGAGATTCTGTGTTTAGGATTGAGGTCTCTCATAGCTTCATAACTGTGGCATGGTTGGTGTCTAGGAAGTTTCTGTGAAAGAAACAGAATGCCTGGCTGCTGGGAAAACTTATGTGCAAAGACACAGGATGCCTGGGTGCTATAGAAATGTTCTTCATGAGGAGTCTCTGCCTTAGAGTCTTATCAGGCTGGACCTTGATCTCAGGTACAAGCTCCTGGGAATAAAGGAACTTTCTTGTTAGACAACCACAATGTTTCAGTGAGCTTAATCCTGGCCACATAACAGTAACTTTATACAATGGACTTTCTGAGAGCTACACAAAGCTCCTAACATTGCACATTGCAACTTAGTATATAACTGAGGAATAAGCTGCATAAGGTTGCCAAGTCTGTAACCTGCCTAATAATACAATGAACAATATTTACTATTGATGCCAATAACCTATTGATATAAATAAAGCTTGGCAGCTTGGCCCTTCTGCCATTCTGCCATTCTGCCATCTTTCTTTCCTACATCTGCATCTTGTCTGTGTCTCCTTTTTATTTTCCTTAAGGTTTGACTATTAATTTGGATATTTTGTGTCCTTAGAGTCATGGTGAAGGGGAATTCAGGCTGTGTAAGGAGTGAGACCACTTGGAATGTTAATGACCATAAAAAGGGGAATTATTAACTCTTCCACTCTTCACTCAAATCCTCAAACATCTTTTCATGAGAATTGATATAATACTTCAGAAATATCCTTCTTTTTCTTCTAAATAGTCACCTTACAAACATAAGTAATTTAAGTGTAAATGTAAACACCAAATATATATGTGTACATGTGTATATCTTTTATTTGTAGCAGCAATACATCTATATAACAATATCAAATCTTATTGGTATTGTTAGGCATTAATGGATTTTTAAAAATTGTGTGTCTCAGAACCCGTACTAAAAAATTAGCTTATTATTTTATGAATGCCAACATCATTCTATAATTTTAAATAATTAAAGTGAGGCAATTGTGAAAAAATGTTCCAATAATTCAATCAAGATAAAGAATAACAACCAAAATATATCACTTCAACTTTTCCCTTATGAATTAAATATGTGAGTTTTTATTTAAATAAAAAATTAGCACTTTACAAAAAAGATGTTAATATTTCAGAAAATATTTGCCTCCGTTTGCTTGTGCAATGTTAAGAACCAAAGAGAAAATTCCTTTTATATGAATTTATGTTTGTAAAACTCATTTTTGCACATATATTCTTCAGACCCATACAGAAGGACATAATTTTCCCTATTATTGTAAATAAGCATGCTCACAGTTTAATTAAATTTCCTTAAGTCACACAACTAACAGTAAGAAGTGGTCAAGTGTGATCCATGACTGTCCCCTAGGATACCTGCATGATACCAATCTGCATATTCTGACAACTAGAAATTTGAACAGTTTTTTGCCTACACAGAAACTACTAAAAATATGTTCCTACATGAATCTCTAATATTCTTAGTGTTAGAGCCCTATTTTTCCATTTGGCTTCAGTCTAGTGGTGATCTCATCTAGTTTCATATAGTTTAAAACATGTGTATGGTTCTTGCTCCCCAACTTTCTTGTAAACTTTGGATTACCATATCTTACTTAACCAATCTTCCCAATTATTTATTTTAGTTATTTTAACCCTAATGTGTCTAATGCTAAGCCCTGATCTTCTGTATAAAAATTCTCCTATTCCACACTTCAAACCATAGTTAACAGTTACTTCATACTTCTAGTTATTCAGAAGATTTTTAACTTCTAGTTATTCAGGCAAATATTTCAAGTCATAGTTGGCATGTGTTTCCTCCCACATTAAATATTCAATTCATCACTAATTTCCATTGACTCTCTGTTCAAAATATAGTCAAACCCCTATAATTTTTCACCACTTTCCATCCTTTCATGCTTGTCTACACTCCTGTTGGTCCTCATGCTGATGACCAAGTAGCCCCTTAGTGGTATTTCTGCCTTGATATATCTTCACTTTATTCTCTGCAGTACAAGAGATTGTTCTAAAATAGAAAAAAAGAAAAATAATAGTTTGTTGAACAAAACATATTATGTTTCATAATAAATGTATGAGTGCCCATAAATTCTCTTTAACCTATGCTCTGATTCATCCTGTATTAAATCTCAATGTACCACTTTTCTCTTTCTATATGAAAATCACAAAATTCTTAACATATGAATCCCAATGAATACCTAATTCTTTCCCCTTTACTCTCCAGTTATCCTGTTTTATTCTTTGCCTCCATAGAACATGAAATGCTCTGTAATGCTCAGTAATGTTTATTTATTCATTTGATTTGTAACTTTAAAGAATCTATATTTTAGCTCTTACTCCAAGCATGTCGCATTCTTCCCTGAAAGCATAAGGTAAAGAGAAGGCAGGGAGTCACTGGGTTCCATAGCACGTGTGATTCTAACCATCCTATCCACCCCAAAATTCTTTACCTATACTGGAACCTAGTGGGAGATGTTGAGGTTATTTTGGACTGCTAATATGTGTTTACTTTTAATGACCATGTGTATTAAAATAACTATAGGCATATTCAGGAATAGTTTAATATATTTACGCAAAATATGAAACTAAATTTCCACTTGACCTCTCCATTGAGCATTTTTAAAAATATCTTTTTAGTTATAGATGGACAAAACATCTTTATTTATTTTTTAATGCGGTATTGAGAATAGAATCCATGAGCTAGACAAGTAATCTACCACTGAGTCACAACCCCAGCCCCTCCATTGAGAATTTTACAGTTTTATTTCCTCCAAGGACCACATTAGGCTATCCTTCCTTTTCATGGCATTTTAATATTGAGAAACTATATATGTACACTCTTTTCCCATGATGACATTTTGATGGCTGGTAAATTTAATCAGACCGTGCTTATAGTTTGTGGTCTGATTTTAAATAATCTTCCTGGACATTACTATTTGACCTCTAAAGGTAGATTTCCTTTTAAGTGAGAAAGGTTTTAGAAATATGCACCATGTAATAAAAATAAAGCAGCATAGATTCAAAATAAGGAAAATACACTTTCCTAAGGAGTCCAGAAAACCCCAGTGCCATACCATGCTATAAAATTAGCCTTTGAAGACTAGGAAATATTGACCCCTTTTACTGAGAAACAGCATTTAAAATTGAACTTCTCTAACTCCATTTCCTGGAATGAAGAGAAGCCCTTCTGCTCAGCATTAAATGAGTATTATGAAAATGAAATGTTATTACTTAGGCTTCTCTTGTAAGCATTTTGTTCACCTTTATTGATACTATAATTTATATTTAAATCTTAAATCTGTCATTTTCATTTCTTGGACAAGGCAATCTTAAATGTTTTCTCTTACTCTACAAGCAGCATAATGTAAGTTTAGAAAGCAATAAAACTACATTTGCCAAGGAAGATATTGGATGAGGATGTCAAGACCTATTCACATGAACTGTGCATTCCAAGACATATGGTGGAGAAGAAAAAAGAAAATTCTGGTATACTTTAATCATTAAATTCCATGTGTCTCTCACTGAGTTGTAAGGCAAAATACCTTGGGCCATTGGAATTGATATATTCCTAAAACTGTAATTTTATCTTGTGGAACAATAGAATAGTGCATTTCAGCATCTCAAGGAATTTATAAACCTGAGACTTCAGGATGCATTCTTTGTTGGTTACCAACATGTATATTTCTGTTTCATCTTGTTTAATATTCTCTGTAAGTGAGGCCAATCACCTCACTTTGGTCTCTTTTATTTGTTTTCTGATGCCTAAATTATTTAAAATTTAGAGTTTGGCAAAATAATGGTTTAACTCTTAGCTTTAGAATCTGTACCACTTTTCTCTCCCTAGTACATTTCCACCTATGAAAATAAGGACTCATTATGAGAGTAGCCATATAAATGCATTTTAAGGTTTAAGTGAGATAGGCCATAGAAATCCTTGTAGATAGCTTAGTGCACAGCAAGCAATAAATAAATATTAAGAATTAGTATAGTATTATAAGTAGTTGTGGGGTATTCTGTCATAAATATGGAATCAAGATTCATAATAGCTACATGAACATTATATTCTAAATTAATGTTAATAAAATGCTTAAATTACATTAAGTTTGAAAACTCATGACTTTAGTGAAATACACATTGTATATATTTTGAAATTAAAATAATTTTGTGATTTTAATTATATATTATGTTTCAAATGGGTTTCAAACGGGTAGTATCCACATTTCAGAATTAGTAAAATGAATTAGAATAGAGTTTATATCAATATCAAGTCCTCTTCCCTTCCTCTTCTTTTTCTTCCTTTTTTCTTTTCCTTCTTCCTCCTTTGTTTTCCTCTCATAAAGTGCTATAGCTGTTGATTACACTTTAGTTTCTTTATAGATTTTATAGTTTAATAATATTCCTAAAAAATGCTAGTTAAATTTCAAATAAAATTGCATAAAATATAGCGATAAATTTTAGGATAACTGGCATCTATACATTTTTAGTGTTTCAATTCCATTATTTTGGTACACTTCTTATTGAATTTAATTTTCTCAAATGTTACTTAAATTTAATATAATATTGAGTCTCAGACTTGCTGACATTTTGTTAGGTTTATCAGTAATTGATAATTTTGATGTTGTAAATAGTATGCATTTTAATTCAATATTTTTGTTTGATGCTCATGATAAGTGGTTTCCTATATTTATATCTACATAAATTTTCTACATTAATCTAAATTTTTATATATGTCTAACTTAATCTTTCTATTTTCTTTATAACATCTAAAGCATCTTCAATTTTGTCTTCCATTCTGTTCTTAATGTTGTTTTTTAAAAAGAACTCTCTTCATTTCCTTTGATCATTTTCATGAGAACTATTTAGTCTTGGGTTTTTATCTCTAAATTGGGCAAGAATACTAATCCTAGTGTTGGTGTTAATGATTAAGTATCATTTCACATGGAGAATACTTAAAAATGTTCTTGGAACTTAATAAATCCTCAGCACATGTTACATTATGACTCATATTTTTCATTAAACGTTCTATAGCCTTTTTAGGACATGCTGCAGCATGAGACAATAAGCACACAAGAAAACAGGGTAGTATGTTAGGGCTGGCTACAAATCAGAAAGAAGTAAAAACCAATTCAGAAAAGGACTATCAGGGCCTTAGAAGTGTGTTAGGAAGCTCCCCAACTCCTAGACAATTGCTCCATATTTAACATGTGGAAAATGAGGTGAGGTAGTAGAGTTCTGGGAAAAAAAAAAGAGGAGGTTCAATAACCTCATTGTAGGTGGGTATTGAAGAGTGTGGCTCTCCCCTGTAGCTCTTTCCCACTCTAGGGTAGTACATACAAAAGAGAGAGAAAGGTGTGTGGGAGCAGGTACTTCTTCCTCATTCCAAAAAAAACTCAATTCATTCAAAACTACAATACTAGTCTGAGCTAGTGAAAGAGGTGGAAGAGGATTTTTTGTTTGTTTGTTTTACGGGGACTGGGTACAAGCCCTATTTTCTATTTTATTTAGACACAGGATCTCACTGAGTTTCTCAGTGCCTCTCTGTTACTAAGGCTGGCTGGGATTACAGGCATGGGACAGCATGCCAGGCAAGAGGTTTTTAATATGAATATGATTTAGCCTTTAAAATAAACAAGCAAACAATAACAACAACAAAGATAAAACAGAAAATGAAACTCTTGTCCTTAATAAAATAGGACTTACTTTATGGGAAATATAGATTTTTGATATAACACATATTTTACAGGTGGAATTGGTTGGATAACTAAGTAGAAAGATAAACACAGATAAGCACATGCCAACAACACACTCCACAAACCCATATAAACATACATATTTGAGAGGTTGGAGCAATATATGGGAGAGAAAGGGAAGCTAATGTAATATTCATTGTTAGATAAAATATTTGAAACAATAATAAAATCTTATTCATTATTTAAATTAATCAAAGGTGTTTCTACCTCCAGGTAGCAATTGATATAATTTATAAAGGATCTCCCATTTTCTAGGAAACATTTATTTTTTCTCCTGGACCCCAAATATTGGTTCTATCCCCTTATAATATATTAAAAAAATCCTTATCACAATAACATTTTTTCTTAAAATACAATCCAGTCAATACTTTCAGATAAATTTCTTAAATTTTAATGTGATATATGATACTTTCCTCTTCCAAATATTTATACCCTGGAACCAATGAATTTTTTCTATTTTTCTCATTTTTAAAAACTATCCAGGTTTTATAAAATTCTTGAAAAATGTGTCAGAAACTGAACGTGAAATCCAAAATACATTGTCTGTACTGCTACTTCTCTTAGAAAAATAGGCAATGTGTACTTTCTCCCAGTGCAAGTTAGCTAACACTTTTAATGAATATCGTGTCACTTCATATGAGGATTTTTTTTTTATCTCTTTAGCCTCCAATATACTTTTCTGCTGTCTTCAATTCTATGATGAAATAAAGGTCACACATTTGAGGAGTTATGTTTTTAATTTCATCTTACCTATTTCTGTATTTCACATCAAAAGAGTAAAAACCAATGCTCTGTAATGGTAATGTAAGGCAACGGATGTATATATTCCACTCACATGAAGGGCAAATTACATTATTGATCAGGAGGCTCCTCTCTTTCCAGAAGTGATGGAGAAACTCTAGCTATTTTTCTGTAGAGTTTTTACCATTCATAGATATGATAGTTTTCAGTGGAAAGGCAAGAGAAAGGAAATCATGCATGGGATGTACTAATGATCCAGTACTCACTATTATGGTCACTCAAAATGTGACCATATTTACAGGCAAAGGAGATTGAGAAACAGATTTTTTACATGTAAAAGTCTAAGACAAAAAGATTTTGGTGAACCGTTAGCTGGTCTCTTGCACAACACATAGTAAGCTTGGTTCTAGATATTTACTTGAAATGTGTGTTTTATCCTGGTAGCAATATCCACTAGAATGGTTTTCATAAAGGCAGAAATCATGCTTAACTTTTATATAACTGTAATTCTAACATTTAGTGTTTTAAAACATACACAGAAATTATCTGTTTAAGTGATGATTTTTCAGTAGGTAGTTGGATATGGATTTTTTAAAAAATAACGGTGAAGAATCTTCAAAAATGTGGCTTTTCCTGGGCACAGTGTTACACGCCTGTAATCCCAATGGCTCAGGAGGCTGAGGCAGGAGGATGGCGAGTTCAAAGTCAGTTTCAGCAGCAGCAAGGCTCTAAGCAACTCAGAGAGACCCTTTCTCTAAATAAAACTTTAAAAATAGGGCTAAGGATGTGACACAGTGTTCAAGTGCCTCTGAGTTAAATCCTCAATACCCCCCCCAAAAAATAAACGTGACTTTTATTGGAATAGTTGCTTGCTATGAAAAAGAGAAAGAAACCAGAATGCATGTGATAAAGAATGGATCATGAGACTATAGCTATCATTAAGAATACAATGATAAATGTATCTCTGACTTATAGTTAAAAACTGACCTAGGTGCAGACAGATGTGCAGACCTAGGTGCAGACAGAGAATGAACAGGAATCATGTTAAAGGAAGCTTAAAATTAATTTATTTACTTAAATATGGAATTTGGGATGCATTACTAATAATGATTTATATTTATGATTCAAAGTTATTCTCTTATCTTTTTACTATTTTATGTAATTTTTAACATTTTTAGAGCTGAGTTGACAGTCATTTAAAAAAATATCACATACTTATAAAGTCACTTACAAGGGTCTATATACATTGATAGCTAAGAATTTTTCAAGTAACATTTTATAATGTAAACAAATAAGAATTAAAAATCAGAAAGTGTTGATTTTAAAACCAGTAATATTACCATTCTATTATATTGTGGAAAATTGTTTTTAAAATATATAAAAAAAATGTAAAAACTACATTGTACCATGTGAACTTGTATACTCCAATATTCATAATATAAGATTTATTGGAAAGCACTATCACTTGCACATGTTGTACTGTAAAGTATCACAATGAACATGAACACTGAAACTCACTGATTGGGACTGAATCTCTTATTAATGGGAGAGGAAGCAGCAATGCCATAGCTTTGGGAATTTTGTTTCTTGAAGTGTCTGGTATTAAATTTTTGTTATACATATTTTAGTGCATCTTGGCAGAAAATACATTGTTTTATATAGCAAATTCTTTGGAAGACTTGACTTCAACTAAGGTGAAATGAAAAATGTACCTGAAGTCCATAGTGCTTGCAATGTAATTAGCTCCCTTGCTGCCGGTTGGTAGGATGTGAAATTATGGCTCATATATGTGCTGAATCAGCCTTTCTACTCCAATATTCGTGTTATTACTACTAATCCTTTTCTCTTTCCTTGGCTGTTCCACATCCCATGGGGCTTCTCTATCAAGGGTCTCAATAAAAGACTGAGCAGCTCCATATGGCTGTGAAAGGAGAATGTAGAAGGGGTTATTGGTAAAAACATTAAGGGCAAAGAGAGCTAATAGATTCTGTGCCTTCAAAGGCTATAATTTCAAGTGATAATTAGAAGAAACTACAAAAGAAGTTCTGTTTCTAGTGGTGTAATGTACTCTATATTTGAAATTTTCCTAAAGTAGAGAATAAATTTAATCACAGGTGTTGAGGGGATGAAAACATAATACCATAAATCTTCCTGACTTTCTTTTCATCATAATGTCAAAATCATGCCAGCAACTAGAATAAAGATCTTAATATAGATTGTTCAATAATAAAAAACAAAAAAATATTCTATTAGTACTGGAAAACTTTTATGGAAAATTGGTACAGCAAAATTTTCTAGGGTGATATGATTTTGAATTCTGTCATCTATGTATTATGTTAACTTGGAAAAAAGTTTATATATCTGTATCTATATCTATATCTTTATCTATATCTATATCTATATATACTTTTACTTTTCTCACCTGTAAAATTCAGATGTAATAAATAATTTTCAGCATTTCAAACTAATAAAATAAAATACATTTGTAAATAATTTCACATATAACATTCAGCATATTGTAGTTACTCAATATATTGCATGTATTCTTGGTATATTTTAAAATACAAGTCAGAGTGGAAATTATTCAGTTAATTCTGGATGTCATGAAACAATTTTTGCCATTCATGGATAAGATGGGTATATTTGTTTGATTGTTTCAAAGGACATCAAATATATAGAGAAATAAATATATTTATATATATTTATTTTACATATATTTAAATATATTGTATTTTCATGTATTTTATTTCTCCACATTATATCTTTAAAGAAACTTGTATTTTTTGTACTTTAATCTAAAATATGTTATTTGATATGTACAAGCTTATCTTTTAATATATTCCAAAGGCATCTTTGCATCTATTTCCCCTTTAGTAGAAGCAAAGATTGTCTGTAGTCACTATAACCTTAAAGCAGAATGAGACAACAGTCATAGGTAATTTTCATAAGTAAGGCATGTTTTACAAATTATAAAAATTGATATGACCATGGGAAATATTACTAGTGTACCTTCTGAGTCTTGGAAGGGAACCATGAAGATGAAGGGTCATGAAAATTGAGCTTCTTAGCTTCGTGGTTCATTCGTTTCTTGTATGCAATTAATTTATTGATGTTGTTATGTTCCATTTTCCTTACCAGAATATAAACTCCAGATGATAAGGAGAACTTAAGTTTTTCTCCACTTTTGTATTATCAAAGACTAGAACAGTATATGGTACATAAGAGGTACTCATAAATGTTAATCGGAATGATGAGTAAAGGTAGTAAACAATGGAAGTATGTATAGGAAGAGAAAAAACACGATGGGTATGTAGATTAGAACAAGTCAGGATTTTGTGTCCAAAACTGATTATACAGAAACTCATTATACTTTTTATGTTATTTGATAATTTCATTTCACTTTCTGAGCCTTATCTTTTACTTTTGAAAAAAAAAGAAAAAGGAATTGTACTGATTTCTAAGTGCTCTTTTAGTACTATGTACCATTTCTTAATTCTTTGCTGTACCACCTGGCAGTTATAATTCTTCATTTGATGAAATGATTCTCCAGTAGTAAAAACAGTTTAAAAAACACTGAAATATTTTATATGGCATTGCAATAAAATTAAAAGGTATACATGTATTTAAGTGCATCTTAAAAAGTAGCAGTAAGTGCCTAGAACTTGTGAATTCTTCAACAAATGGTAGTTAGTTACAAATGGTACTGTCAGGACATTAGTCACTTACATTCAAGCAGTGGTTGATGCTAATCTCATAAAGAAATTTAAAATCAGGGATAGGGTTTAAAGCCCATCCATAAGAAATAGAATTGCAGGAAAGTTTTCCTAAAAGTTAGGAAAAAAGAGGAAGAATACACCTTTACATCAGATTTGATAACTCGTTCCATTTCCCAAAGGAGACAGAATTAAATATCATATGTTAATTTCATATACTCAGATTTATTTTCAGGTAGGAAGACTCAACTTATGAAAGAGTAGACAAGAAGAGGAAAAAAATGTTCAGACCAACTTATCTTTTCTTTCTGCTCAGAAAACTGAGTTTCAGGAAAACTACTAAACATTTTGTTATTGTTGTTGTTGTTTTATTTTGCACATGAAATAGTTTGGAAAATTCTTAGGAGTAGGGAAAATGCAGGAAATACTCAGTAGGAGTTTTGCTGCACCATGACATTAATCCTAGCCACAAATTAAGTACAGTTTAGAAGTGACAAAATATCCTATTAATCCAGAAGTTGGAAGAAAATCATATGTTTCATGAGAAAGTGAATTCTAGATTAAAACCATCAATCATGAGTTTCAATTAGACATTCAGTTTAAATAATGTCATCTCTTTAGAGGTTGTCTTTATGGGGCAAATACACATTTCCATAATAAATTCAATAATTTATTTAATTCACTTAAATAACAATTTACTAAAAAAACTCTCAAGTTTAAAATTGAGATACTCTCTTATTGATATAATATTTCTTATATTTACTGAATGGAGTGGTCAACATCTTCTCTTTAGGCTCCATTAATGTACTGTTAAAAATCAAGGTACTGGCACAAAATAAGGGACTATATAAAGAGTATTATGACTAGATACACTGTTTATAATCCAAGTATAAATATAGTTACTTTATGGATCTATCCCAGACATTCATTTGACTTTCTGTGCTACCCAGAATCACTCTCAGACATTGTTTTTTGTTTTGTTTTATTTTAAACTTGAAGTTGTTTTTTCCCCCTTATTTTCAGTGCTGGGGATCAAACCCAGTTCTCTGAATGTTAAGTAGGTACCTCTCCACTGAGCTACATCCCCAGCTCTAATTACAAAAAAAAAAAAAAAGTTTTGTGACCTAAAATAACACCATATGTGATGGGATTACTTACTAAATAGAGAATAATAAATGATAAAAAAGTACATGATGAATGGTAATTTACTATATAATTTGTACCTCATTCATCTATCCATTTGGTTATTTAACATGCAATTTTTAATATCTTTTCTGTTTATTCTTTTTTTTTCTAACTTTTGTTTATGATAAATGTATACTATTCTGTTTGATTCAGTCTCTAAAATTTCTCAATCTTACCCCCCTGCCCATGTACTTTAATTCATGTTTCAGTGTTATTTAAATTTAAGATAAACCTTATCACTGAGTGGCAAAATATTTTAACTGCATTTTGGCTAGACACAGAATTTCCATTTAGGACTTTTTTAAATTATTATTTTATTTTTTGCAATTATTCTCAAAATGCACTTCTTACTTTTTAAATGAAGTAATGAACATTGAAAAACATGTGTCTTAGAACTTAATATTTGTGAGCTTGTTTCTTTTTCTACTTTTCCAATTGTTTTTTCAATAATTATATATATGATATAATTATATATGATTTTAATGTAAATATGTAGTTTTTTTAAGAGTGAGACAGAGAGAGAATTTTTTAATATTTATTTTTAGTTCTCGGTGGACACAACATCTTTATTTTATTTTTATGTGATGCTAAGGATCGAACCCAGCACCCTGTGCATGCCAGGCGAGCATGTTACCACTTGAGCTACATCCCCAGCCCTTCAATAATGTTTTATATCCTCCATATCATGATTCTGTGTTTTTGGTGCGGGCATATCTGTGTGAGTGTGCATGCTTGGGTGTGCAGGAGCTTGTGAGTGCTAAGTATAGGAATCATTGCACACACAGCTAGTTCATAGGATTCTCCTTAAAAACAGACGTATATTTAATTCTGCCATTGTGACTTAGAGTTCTAGGAATTGAAAATACAACACTCCAATTTCAAAAGATGAAATGATTGCAAGCTAAATTACAGCTTCTGTAAGGGCCCATCTATTTCTGATTTCCCACTTTCCTTAGTTTATAGCCATTTGGGTCTCAATCTACACCTGGGCACATTTTTTTTTTTTTTTCAAATCTTAGCTGTCAACAGTAAAGTGCTTCCTCTGTTTTTAAATAGCTCTTTTCAGAGTCAACACATGTCCCTAAGGGAAAAGCCACTCCAAAGAAGGGTCACTTCCCTAAGCCTTTCTCTAGCCCTATGCACTATGTCCTGGTATTATTCTTTTATATATATACATTTTGTTAGTTTTCTACCTTCAAAAATAAAATGTTCACATTTTTTATTTCTTTCTGTTTCTTTTTCCCTCAGTTAAAACTATGTTCTGAGTTATCTATAAAGTATGTTCTAGAACTTCTTTTTCCCTTGCGGGGATGTATACCATATATTATATCATATATATATATATATATATATATATATATATATATATATATATAATATAATTATATGTGATTTTAATGTAAATATATAGTTTAAAGATTAAGGAAATTTTGAGAGGACAAAACAAAGTTCTGTTCCAACAATGAGAAACTTAACTTCCACATTTCATCTTTCATTTACTTGACTTTCCTATTCCAATATACCTGCATAATCTTTTGATTTATTTTCAAATTGTGTTAGCTTACCAATACAGTATTACCCTTTTTATTAGTATATTCAACTTAAATAGCAGACTGTTAGCTTCAACAGAGAAGAGTGAAAGTCATTAATTTTTATTTTCACACTTAATCTAAAAAAATGTCATTCATTCCTGACACATTTTCTTCAGTGTGTTTCAAACAGTTTACAAAATATAAGAATGCAAATCAAGATGATTGGTCACCATGAGTGAAAAGTTTGCTAGCATAAAATATGATTTGAAAGTAGACTGATATTTTGCAAGTTAAAATTTTTAAAATCTATGTCACACTGTATTAATAAGTATGGTCAGAATTTAATCTTAATATTTTATTTACAGAATTTAAAATTAAAGAGTGATAAAATGTTTTCTATGATACTGTAGGACAAAATAAAACTTACTACAATAAGGATGTTTCTGTATTGGCAGGCATTTAATTAAAATTGTTTATTATCTTTTGAGCAATGAGAAGAAAATCTATATTCTGAAATCACTAACCAAAACTAAAGTGGCTCTGGAAATATGATAAAAATAAACCTTAAAACAAAAAACACTTTGTGAGAAAAAAAGGCATATTACCTGACAAAGAGGGCAATTCCATAAGACTTAAGAATGTAATGAACAGCATTATCCAAAGTACATGTATGAAGACACAAATCGTTGTGAATATACTTTATATAAAACCAGAGGTATGAAAAAATGTGCTCTCTATGTGTAACAAGAATTGTAATGTATTCTGCTATCATATATTTAAAAAAATCAATAAAAATAGTGAAAAAAGTTGAACATAGATGTATCAAATATATATATATACACACACACACACACACACACACACATATATATCATTGATCTATCAAAAAACAAAAAAAATAAGACTTAAGAATCCTAAATGTGCATGTTCCCCACAAAAGTTTTAAAGTATGTGAAAACATAAAATGATAGACCTATAAGTAAAATACTTAAATCCAATGACAAATATAGCGATTTCAACAGCACTTGTTCAACAATTAATACAAAACTTACATAGAAATTCAGCAAGTTCATAAATGACCTTTATGGAATCATCAGAGAACTTGAACTAATTGACATTTATAGAATAAAATCCCATCAACAGACGAAAGAAACTTCTTCTCAAGTGCATATAGAATAATCAATAATCTAGATCATAGTAAAACAAACATCAAAATGTATCATTGTTGAAATCACACAAAGTATGTCTTAAATCAAAATGGGGCTGGGGTCATAGGTCAGTGGAATAGCACTCACCTTGCATACTTGAGGCCTTGAGTCCATTCCCCAGCAACACACACACACATACACAAAAACACACACACGTGCATGCAAAGAGAGAGAGAAAGAGAGAGAGAGAGAGAGAAAGAAAGAGAGAAAGGGAAATGTTTAAAAGTCCTGATATTTGGCAATCAAAGAGCATGACTCTAAATAAACCATGAGTCAAAGGTACAAATAAAAATTTTAAGACACTTAAGACTCTATCATTGGTAGAAGTAAAATCAACCAGTAATATGTTTACTTTTCTGCCAGTACGTGATACTGTCAACTTTTTAAAATTTAGTTATTTTAATATGCAATAGAATCAATATGTACTTTCTTAAAAGTTAATGATGTTGGGGCTAGGGATATACCTTAGCTGGTAGAGTGCTTGCCTCATATGCATAGGGCACTGGGTTCAATCCCTAGCACTAATAATAATAATAATAATAATAATAAGAAGAAGAAGAAGAAGAAGAAATAGTTAATGATGTTGAAGACCTTTTTTTGAGTCTTCTTTTTCTTATCCTCCACATGTCTTGTTTAATAAAGGATTGGCAAACACTTGTCCATTTTGATATTATGCTGTCGCGACCCCTCGCCAGCAAGGGAAAACACGACACAGGATTCTTCTTTCAGCAGTTTATTCAGGCCTTGAGTCATGTATCATCTTCTAGCGCCACTGCTCGACATGCCCAAGCACAGCTTAATAAAGCCCCCCGCATCCCAATCCTAAGCCGCCACGTGGATCTCTCTCATAGGGTGGTAAGGGATTGCGCGCCAACTCTCCATAAAAGGAGTTGTTTATCACAGGCCACAGTGGAAGCTGGCGCCATCTTCTAATGGCGGCCACGGTCTATAAGAATGGCTTACCACATTATGCTATTTGTTTTATTACTGTCGAATTTTGAGAATTCTCTTTACAGTATAAATCCAAATTCTTCATTCATTTTGTAACTAAAATATTTGCTCCCAACCTGAATTGGTAAGGTCTATCATTTTTGTTTAATTTACTGATTATGATTTTGAAGACAGTTATAGTCTTTGTTTGACCCAAGTTCACAAAAATTTTCTGCTGTGTTTATCTTACTAGTTTATAGATTTGTATATTGCATTACGGTCTTTGATGTATTCTAGTCATTTTATTCTTTATAAGCTGTGAGTTATGTGTCACTTATTCTTTTTATGTACAGACATCAACTGTTCTAGCACCATTCAATGCAAAGACTGAATTTCTCCATTGGATTACTTCAGTACTGACTTTTTGTTGTAGCTGATTCAGAATGAGCAGCTGATTCAGCAGACAGTTGAAGACTGCCTGCTGCCTGCACTCCCTGTCCAACCCGAAAGTCATTCCGCATGAGGAGATCTAGACAAAAGGTCTCTCCTTTTCAATTACATATCTCATATCTTTTCTCCTGTCACTTATATGCCACTACAGAAACTTCTATAAAGTTTCTTAGGTTCTGCAAAAGTGCCAAACTATTTTTTTCCATAAACTATAATTTCCAGAAGCTATACCCTGCATTAGTACATTGGGACTGAGGAGAACAGACACTGGGTATATGTTATGAAGACATATCTCTTGTGTTCCCAGCTCTTAACAGTCATAGATTTACAACATGACAATAACACAGAAGATTGCCACACTTTTATAGTTAAATAATTGTATTTGAAATAAAAATCATGAGGGAATAAACATGGAAAAAATATTGCCAGGTTTTTACAAGAGAGGGTTCACTTGAAATTTTTTATTCAAAAATATTTCCTAAAACTCAAAATATCAACCTTATTGTTGGTATTGAATAATTTGAAGAGAAACTAGTTTTGCCTTAATGTAAACTAAATAAATACTAATTTTTCTTGTTCTGATTTTTTTCTGAGCTCTCTGTCAATCCTTTGAAGGATTTCTCAATGGTTATGTCAATATATATTCTAGAAAATTTTAAGAAGACAAGTTTGACTTCACTTCACATTCAAAACCACAGCCATGCTTCATGTCCAAAACTTCATGGGCTTTGCAGAGAACAGTTTTTCAGTGCACCTGTCAAGTGTGAGCCTGAGAATATTTGTTGTGGGTAGAAGACTCAGGACCTGACTTTCAGTGTTCAAAGATGATACTATGGAACCCTACAATTTCAGGAGCCTTTGTATACCTAATCTTCTCCCTGAGCTCTCAAAAACAAACCATATTTATCCTCTGGCATTTCTACCATTGCACCACTTTTACCTCCAAACCAACCAGCTGCATATCCCTCACTTGTCCCTTCCAGCATTATTTCTGTTTAAGGTTCAGACTTCACAAAATCTGTCACAGTTTTCTCAGGCAAAGGAATATAGATGATAAGGACAGAGAAAGCCAATTTTTTTTCTAGAGTACCTGTAATAGAAACACAGTCTTTTAACAAACTTTATCATTTTCTCAATGTATTGCATTATTATATAAAGTTTTTTGTAGCTCACTTAGTTATAGCTCCATTTGTCACTGATAATACTAGTTATGGTTTACCTGTTCATCACTACAATTACTGGAAAGTTTACTGTGTTCCTCTCACTTTTCTTAGAAGATTGCCACTGTTTATTTTTGTCCTTATAAAAAAACTGGATATATGAGATGCATATTGCCGTTACTCCCATTATAAAGATAATGAGACCGAGGTCCAGGATATTTAGTAGTTTTTGTAGGATTATATAACCCAAAATGGATGGGGCTTGGATCCTGTGTATTAGCAGTTGCTCCAGATTGTATTTTCCACCCTAATTTTTAGCAATCATTAATAAAGATTTAAACAAACTCATGAACACAGGAACAAGACAAACATACTCTTCAGAGACATATTCAATCTGTGAATGAAATATGTTGGAAACATCCATTGAAACAGTTCAAACCAAATGTATAATAAATGCTTCTAAGCTTTATAGAGTTGGAATAATAAATATTAGATTGACCCAATCCTATCTAATATGTTTTTTTGTTTTTGTTTTCTATTTTTGTACTCACGTTCCTAATAGAAAGATGATTTTCAACTATATTCAGAATTGTTGTCTAGTTCTATAAGCAGGAGCTCAGGAGATTCCCAAATAAAAGTTCTCTTCTCCTTGGCCTGGGGCAGTAGGAGGTTGGGGGTAGCATATCTTGCTGTCTGTAAGTTGTACTCAGAAATACAAGCTCATTACATCCCTCTATTATTAGCTTTCCTTTAGATATTAAATATTTCCTAAAAGCTTTAAGAACTTCAGACACCAACTTGGAAGGCTTTCTTGTAAATGTTCTATCATTTAGCTTTCCCAGCTGCATATTAAAACCTTTGTGGTCCACAGAGGTGTATCTGTGCTCCAGCTGCATTATGTAACAACAGTGGCAGATTTCGAGGTTTAATTAAAGAATACTTATCATAGCTGCATGGCATGGGAATGTTGGATGACAAAACCCTCGTGTTGTGAAATTAATTATATCACTGTAGTGGACCCAGTGCATGTGGAAAACTTGAACCCAAAGAAACAACTCATTAATCTTCACAAGTTCTCCTAAGGTAGGGGAGTTATTATTATTATTATTTTTGCATTCTCAACAAGCATTCAAAAGGTAACCTCTGAGGGATTTTTTTCCCCTCCTATAACAATTGTTTATGAGGCAGAAATAAATTAGACCAAAGAAATATTAAAAGATAACAAATGAAACCAATTTCAGTGAGTCTCATTCTTCAAATCCCTGCAAAAAGACCTTTTATGAAAGCTTTAGTTACAGTTTTTAAACACTGTTTATTTGCCATTTACTATGGGCCATAAACACACTGGAAATATTACCTGTGTTATTTTTTTAAATAACATAACATTTTATATTTTTATCCTACTTTTCCTATTTTGTAGATGGAAAAACTGAGGTACCTATTTACAACTATGCAATCAATATTGGTGGAGTCACTTTGTGAATCTAAGCTCTATTAGCTAAAACCCACTTTTCTCACTTCTTGGTGGAATGTAAATGTAATCCCAGCTATTTGGGAGGCTGAGGCAAAAAGATAGCAAATTTGAGGACAGCTTTGGCAACTTAATGAGATTTTATTACAAAATAAAAATAAAAAAGATTGGAAAAGAAGGCCAGTGGTAGACCATCCCTGGGTTCAATTCCCAGTGCCACAATACAAAATAACCCACTGTTCATGTTTTCAAGCAAAACAAACAACCAAAAAAATACCTGCAAATTTAAAGGAAGGAAAAGACTCAAGAAAAATTTTATGAGCTATTAGTGCTTAGATAATTAACCATCTTGTATTTTGACTGATTGATGTATAGTTGAGATTTTTTTCATATGTTTTCATTTAAAAGTTCCAGAGTGCTGGAGTTGTGGCTCAGTGGTAGAGCGCTTAGCATGTGAGAGGTACTGGGTTCAATTTTCAGCACCACACATAAATAAATAAAATGAAGGTTCATTGACAACTAAAAAAATATTTTTTAAATCCCAGAAATATGTTTCAATCAGGTTGTTAGCAAAGTGAGATCACCATGCTTTTTGTAAAAGTTATGCACTAAAAAAATGGAATTCTAAATTTGACAATCATTGTGGTTTATGGCACTAATAACTATTAGTGACACAAATAATCATTGTGGTAATAAAACTAATAATACAAAGAAGAGACATAAACAGCATGGTTTGTTAATGTGAGATGCTTTTTTTCACCTGACAGGAAGTTATAGGAACTTAAATTCTATGAAATCCTTATCTTCACACAACATTGAAGATACTGGTATATGGTAGGAGAAATAACACCAATTAATACTTGTCTTTCACAGTTTACAGATGTTTACCTATTACTGTCTTTGTGCTTAGCACCTTCTTTGGTTACAACCTACAGAATAGTTACTAGGATCACAAGTATTGGGTTCAAGATCTTATTCTTTATAGCAAACTATGAATATGATAGCCCTGTCTCATATAAATATGAACATGCATCAAATTCGCTCTAGTATAGTTTTGATGGTTGTCTACAAGATCCATTCTGACTGGTCAATCTATACCTTACCTGCAATTAAATATTTATTCTAGAACCTCAACTTATAAGAATTAGAAAATTCTATGCATATAATTAACCCTCTCCATTATAGCACTCTCTCTGGACCTCTACCATATTACTTAACATATTGTTAGAAATTTTATGTTTACTTCATACTTCTCATCACACTTTGAGATCTTTGAAAACAGAAGGGCTTATTAGTGTTTGTGTACTTACACAACAATGTTATACTAGGTGTTCCCTAGGATTAGAAATTAAAGTTAATAAGAGCCAAGTGTGCTACAATTTAGCTATAGAGATAAGGGTTCTCCAATTATTTATTATTATGAATGCCATAATTTTTAGTGTATTACCATGTTTTTAAATGGAACTCTACCTCTATTTTTCTTTCTTTTTTTTTCTGTGAATACAATTGAAGAGTATTTATGAGATTAAGGGAAAGTACACATAGCAGATTGATTGTAAGATTCCTAGCACAACAATGAGTCCTTAGTATACTCTCATGAATGTTTATAATATTGTATTAACATGAGACTGCCTTTGACCCCACATTCTAATATCTCTCTGCATTTGTTTCCATTTTCCTGTGTCACTGACCTTTGATCAGTTGCATTTCCAATAAACATCCCATTTAACTATGGGATATACATATAAAAAACAGAATCTTTATGAATAGGAACTTTGTCCTCTTTATTGCTGTATCACTTAGAGCTTAGGAGACATGCTGAACATGGAAAATACTCAATGAATAATTTATTACAAAGAGTTCAGTCTTCTACCAAGTTTTCTTGTTAAAATTATTTCTGAGATTCCCAATAAAATGATAAGTTATTTCACAAATTCCATCTTAGTCATTCTAGTCAGAAATGTTGTTCTTTGTTTCCAAAACTACTCTTCCCTTCCTTTCAAATCAACATCTGTCATCTTGACACTGACATCCCTCAAGTAGGTATGCCTCTATCCCTTCTCCTCATCATTAGCACAGACACTTTCTCCCAATCTATTTCCTAGATATATAGAACCTCATGTTCTACAGAACCTCAGAATTGCATGTTAAGTCTATGGTTTTTTAAAAGAAGTTTCTTCTCTTGATCCTTAAGTTGTTTTCAAGTGACATTCAAAAGAAAAAGAAACAGAATTTGGATAACAAATACAGCACCATCCAACTCTGCCTAGTTTAGATGTTCTGAAGCTAGGAGCTTCAGATATATGCATAGAATTTAGTTTAAAGTCCAGGTGGGCATACAGCTGAAGGTAAATAAAGGAAATATTTTACTATGTTTTGTATTTCTTATGTCTAAAAGTGTACATACAAAATGACACTTAGTCAAGCTGGTGCAACCTATACTATAAGGACTCTCATAAAGGCCCTTGGGGTATTGCCTCTCTGGAGTTCACCAGGGCTGTGTATCCATCTCCAAGATGGGCATGGCTAGCAGTGACCAGTATTTTTCTTGCTGAGGTCAACCTATAACAAAGGTGATCCTGAGTCCTACTTTTCATAAACCCCAGTGTTTTATCAAAACCTCGATATATTTTTTAGCTGCATGTACTAGCTTCAGGTTTATACAGTACATATTAAAATATACATTGACATTTGTAAGTAGTCACAAGGAGGCAAAAACAAATTCCATACAATGTTTAGAGTCACAAGTCAAATATCAGAAGTTAAAAGTAAAAAAATTAAAATTAAAAAAACACGATACATGAAAAACCTAGATCAAAAATTTTCAAGTACTGTACTCACTATTGAACCAATAATTCCCCAAGTCACTGTCCTGGTTATAAAATGATAAGGTTTGATTCTTCCATCTATTTCTGTCTCTAAATTACTTATCAATATTCCCAACTAATGTGACAGATGTTGAGGCATACCTTTACTCAAAATTATCAGCCTGGCCTTCCCTTCCTGATGTTCTTAACCAAATGAAGATAGAGAGAATCCATGCTGATAAAGCCATAGTACCACTAAATTAATTCACACAGTTATGTATCTATGGAGTTAGACTATTGCTAACTCCATGAAAGAGTTAGAAATTTCATCTTGGCATTTGCCAGGAGCTTGAAGGGACAAAAGGCAATACAGCACTATTCAGAATTAGAAAAAGAAACAAATACAATGATCCAATTTTGTCCAGAGTAGAGTCCCTTATTTAAAGACAACTTTGATGTGGGGAGTGAGAGAAAGGACTCCTTAGCACAGCAACTCTCAAACATTTTAAGCAACAAATTCAATTAATTTTAAGCATGTAGTTCAGTGTTAAATCTATTCATGTTGTTGTTTAACCCTCATTAGTATCTAGCTCTTTGATTTTATCCTGTAAAATGAAAAATCAGACTCATTAAACAATGATTGTACCTATTTCCTACCCCCACCTGCCCCAAGCAAACATCATTCTGTATTCTGTTTCTATAATTTTAACTACTCTAATTAACTCACGGAAGTAGAAGCATACAATATTTGTCTTTCTGTGCCTAGCTCGTATCACTCAGCATAATGACCTTAGTGTTCATCCATGTTGTAGTATATATCTGAATTTATTTCCTTTTTAAGCCTGAATGATATACCCTTATAAATACATGCTGCATTTTCTTATTTATCTGTAGATGAACACTTGTGTTAGTTTCATGTTTTAGCTATTGTGAAAATTTCTGCTATTCACATGGATGTGCAGATGCCTGCTATGTCTGATAGAGATCTTGCAGTCTATTATTTTGGATGGTTGATCTTAAGTGAAATTTGTGGACCACATGATAATTGTACTGTTTTCAACAGACACTTTGCCATTTTATTCTTGTCATTAATAGAATGCAAGTGTTCCAACTTTTCTCCACAAACTTGTTATTCTTTTTTTCTTTTTATATACCCATCCTACAGGTGTCAGGTGGTAGCTCATTGAAGTTCTACTTGCTTTTCTCTAATGATGAGTATAATGTTAAGTATCTTTTCATACAAATTTGGGGAAATGTCCATTCATACCTTTTGTCATTTTGGATTTTATTTTTGGTTTTGTTGTTATTTGTTGCTGAATTTTGGTAGTTATCTACATATTCAGAATATTAATACTTATGAAGCATATGATTTTTAGTATGTTTTAACATTGTATAAGTTTGCTATTTACCCTGTTGATGGTACTTTTTAATGTATTTACATTTTTTCCAAAATTCAAATGTGTTTTTTGCTATTAACTGTGCCATTGGTGTAATTTGCAATTTTTGTGCCATATTTAGTGTTGACATGCTTTTTATCTATGCTTGAAATATTTTTATGATTTCTCCATCTTACATTTAGACTATGGATGCATATTGAATTAAATTTGCAAATTTGCCTTTGGTGTTAGCAAGAATCCTACTTCATTTTTAATATGTAGATGTAGAACATTTCCAGCATTAATTGTTGAAAAGTGTCTTTTCTTCATTAACTGGCACTGGCACCTTTGTCAAATTTATTCTCTTCTAAAGCAATTTTTCATTCTTTTTTAAAGCACTTTTTATGCATTAATTTATTTTTGTGGTACTGGGGGTTGAATGCATGACCTCACACATGCTAAACAAGTGCTCAAATACTGAGTTACCTCCCCAGCCCTAAAACTTACATTCTGACACATTTATGTGGACTACATCTGTTGATATTTGTTCTTGTGAAAAACAGAATGAGTAACATTTAGAATAATAAATTTATTTTAAATTTATTGTTATCAAACTATTATGTCAACATACTTTTATGCAAAACAACCATATTTTAAAAAATGAGAAGAATGTCATTGTTCTAATTTTTTGTAAGTCTCTCGATTGCCTGATTTAAAAGAAGAAACCCTAATTTTCATATCTATTTCAATATGCTGTCCAGGTTGAAGCATGGGGAAAAAAATCTCACATACACATGTAATTGAATGAGATATTAAACAATCGATTTTTACTTAGAAAGCAGCTATTTGAACTCATAAGTTAAACAATTCATTGATGCCTTTCTTGAAGGAAATCATTGTATTTCAGTGTGGGGAAGAAGAGTCTAAGGCATATCATCACTTGGAACATTGAAATGAACTCATGAGAACAGATTTAATCAAATTCATAATGTGATTAATTCACCAAAAACATACTTAAATAAAACTGTGTGTGTGTGTGTGTGTGTGTGTGTGTGTGTTGGTGAAGAACAGTCTGAGGCCTATCTTATGGTTCATGCAAAGATGCCAATAGTTAAAGACAGCATTGCTTTTTGTCCTATCAATGTAAATTTGATCCCACTAAAAATGAAAATAATAACAAAATAAAGGTCTGAAGAATGTACAGAGGAAAAAGTTTAACCTCAAGGCCTAATGAAAGAGTCTCCAGGAAACCCAGAGATAACACACACACACACACAAAAGCACACTTAGAAAACTCTGGCTATTGTCAATATACTGATGATAGCTTCATAAAAACCCCCTTCAGAATAAATAAAAATGTAAGACAGAATCTATTAAATTACTATGCTTTTACTATACCATATTAAAATGGATATAAAGTTCTACATAAATTGTTTATGCACCTAATTATATAACATAAAACATCCTGAAAGACATTCACATGTTGTTGAAATGGAGAAAAGGAGATTGGGTTTCCTCCTTATAGGACACATTCAAGGTAGATTTCTGAGAATTGTAAAATTAAAGGAGTGAAAATTTTTGGAAAAATTTTCAGGACAGAGAAATACTTGTGCAAAATCCATGAGATATAAAAGAGCTTCTAATTTTTTATTTAGAAACTATATGGAAAAAATAGAGTGGTTATTAACTCTGTAGGGAGGGAGTTACAAAATCCGATCAACTCAAAAACATGGGCAGAAGTGAAAATAAATGTAAGTCAAGGTAAGACTTCATATGCTCAGTGCAGTGTATAGCTGCCATCTCCCTTCCTCCTGGCCTTCTGGACTCTGAGATAAGATTATCTCCCTTGAGGAATAAAAAAAGTCCTTGGCTTTGCTAAAGTTTCCTAAGCAATTTAGTTCTCCTGCCATAGGTAGTATTTTTTAGATTAGATCATATGACAAGCAGATCTTGCAGAATTCTCTGTTTTAGTCCTAACCTTATAGCAGTTTCTCAGTTAAGGACACACCCAGACTGCAATGTACTAAAGTCATTTCCATCCATTATATGTGTGTCTCATGTCTCTGGAGGTTTATTTCCTGTTATAAGTTTGTGTAGCAATAAAACTTATATGTACAAAGATGTACTGAAGAGATCAGCACTAATTTGATACAAGTTAGATTTTTCAATTTCTAGTGTGTCAGCCAGAAAGTGCATCATTCAAAAGATTGTCTGAGAGAAACTGCCACTTAAAGAGGTATCCGACTATGGTGACTTTTGGTCTACTGTAACACTCATGCCCAGATTATGTGCAGGCTGCTTCCAGGCCATGACTGAGCACCACAGGGTATTAGACTGTGACCTTCCCTGCCAAATGTGTGGCTCCTCTCACAGCAATCTAGGCTCTGTAGCTCCAATAAGCCTGAGAGAGACTTTCTCAGAGCTGTAATGCAGTGTGAAGTTCCTACTGGATTCTGCTTGCTTCCTTTCAGACCTGGCTTCACAATGCTTTGCCTGCCTATACCTGATCCTTCTCTTATGCCTTCACTGACATTTTTCCCAAGAAATAATTTATCAAGTACTTTTATTGACATATTCTTTTCAAAAGTTTCAAATAATCAAATCAAGTTAATGCAGCAGAATAGAAAATATTATTTTAGCTACATACTAATGAATCAAAAGCATTCTTCATTGCTTTTCTGGCTTTCCATGTTGACACCGAGGTTGACATGTACATAATTATTTCTAAACTTTATGATTTTTATTAAATAAAAATCAAACATAAACTGGTGATTCTAGCTTCAATCTTTTTTACTCTTTAAGATATATATGCATGTATAAGTGTGCACCTTTGTGTCTGTGCATGCATGTGTTTGAGTGAAACTTTGAAATTATATTAACCAGGCAGCTATGACCTTTTATAATTCAAATATTTCACTAATTTCCTATAAGTGGCAGGCCTTTCTGATCATGTTGTCCACTATAAATCTATTCTCTCCTTTTGTTTTTCTGTAATTGTTTCCTATTTATTTGCTGATAATGGGACAGCCAGGTATATCTTTGACTCTTTGTATATTAATGAAGTGGACTATTAGAGCTTTTAGTGAAAACAAAACACGTAGTTCTATAAATCAGTCTCAGTGATCTGTTACATGGCTAGTTCACATTTCTTCCAAATAAACAAATTATTAGTAAAATTAAATAACCTCCACAACACAGTAACTATGTAGGAACACATTTATTATAGAAACAAAAGAAGAGTTATATTAGTATGTTTCTGAATATATCTAAGAGTTGTCCAAAGAATTAAGAACCACATAGTTCAACAGCAACCACAATTCAGCAAATGATAACTACATCACATTCATGTGGCCGGTACTTTTTAGAAGATAATGGAAGTGATAAAGATATGTAATCAAAACTCATATCAAAGTCACTTTAAAAATAATGATGAGCATGTGTAAACTGAAGGCAAGAATGTAATATAATTAATCATAAAATTTTATAGATACCTTCAAAGCCCAGAATAAAGGGTACTGGAGGATTTTAGGGAAGCTTTCATGAAAAAAAAAATACCAAGAATATAGTTACAGTGGAGTGGAATAATTCAAATTGCATGGGATGTGGATAAAATGAATATAGAGAAAATACAATGAAAACTTAGAAAAAAATTCTTCAGTAAAAAATGGAGAAATAAATTTATAAAATAGAGTGCCATGTCATGAGGGGAAAAAGAAGTAGTTACGTGTTTTTAGATTTTAGTCCCAGAACTTGCCCATTCTTTTTCCTGACTTAACTTTATGGCATAATTGTAGTCCATAAAGATTAAGTAACTTTCTTGATTCATATAACCTCTTTAAGGTTAGTGTGGTAATTGAACCTATTTATTCATTTTATTTCATTTTTTTCCTGTTATGTAGTGATTTAAGTACATAAAATAGCACTATGACCAAAAGTTGTTATTTTTGTATAATAATTTTTTATGTCACAGGTGTAATATAGAGCATATTCTTGGCTCCCAAAATAAACATACAGAATCCAAACACAGATACTGCAAGATTAAAGAAGATTTCGGCTTGCTCTCATTTTGTAAAAGTTAACTTTTCCTTCATTGTTTCCTTGCCTGATGAACAAACCTGATTTTTCATGTTCTCTAGTTGATTTCACAATCTTTCTGCTGCCTCTTGAATAGGATATGAGAAGAGATCCACATGCCATGATTTCTTTAAATTCAGATATGTGTTAGTCCCTGGATATCCTTGCCCAACACAGTTTCTTCTCCATCCTTTTCTTGCACATAGTTCTCAGAATAACTATAGATACTCTGGAATGGAATATCCTGTGATAAACAGTTGCCTGAAAGAACTCAGATTTTGTTCCTGTCCCTCCTAAGAAATAGGTCATGTTGATACAGTAAGAAACTGGCTAGGACAGCAGGTCTGTGTTCCTGTATCCTCAAGAAGCAAGCTATTGTCCAAAGTTTCCCGGTGGGTCGTGTTACCCCTGAGGTACCTAACCCAAGATGAACTGCCTTTCAGTCGCTCATGTGCATCTCAAGTGGGGTACATGCAGTTGAGACCCATCTGCCCTGAGCAGCTTCCTGAGCTTTGGGGGACCAGCTCACAATAAATCATCCCATGCTTGTGTTGTCTCTTGCTGCCTATCTGTAAGTAATAAATCTGCTTCATGTAATGTGGAACTTGTAAGTGTGTTCTATCTAATTGGACTCTGACACATTGTTAACCATTTCCATACTACATCATTCTTTTATTTCTTCATAACCCAGTATCGGCACAGTTATGTCAGAAATAGAGTTTGCTTTGGGCAGTCATAGCCCTGCAGCAATATATAGTATCTGAAAATGAAGCTAGTAATGGTGTTGGTAAGCTTTTCATTACTGTGACCAAAATACTCAACAAGAACAACTTAAAGGTGAGGGAGCTTCTTTTGGCTCACATTTTCAGAAATTTCAGTCCATGCTTATACAGCTTGATTGCATTAAGCCTGGAGTAAGGTAGAACACCATCACAGAAGTGCATGGCAGAGAAAATCTGCTCAGCTTGTGGCAACAAGGAATGAGAGAGTGAGAGAGAGAGAGAGAAAGAAAGAGGAAGGAAGGGTTCTCAATCTGTGATCAATATTATTTTCACTATATCATGATGAATGATATAGAAAGAAGATATAAATTTACCAATCTTGGATCCAACATGGCGGCGGGCGCGGAGAGATCAAGTCTCTGACCTCTTCAGCTGCGCCGGCATAGGGAGTCGTAAACCGTCTAAATGCCGTTTGCTCAGGATCACTAGGCAATGCTGAGCTGACGTGGATCTGGGGCAAACAGTCTGGGCCTCTCAGAACACACACCGAGTCCGGATTGGCTGAATTCAAGCTCCCGTTCGCCTCCTTCTTGCAGACAAACTGTTGTGACTCAGCATAAACAATCCCACTGAAACAACTGGTCAGCCCTTCTGCACATACGGAGGTAAATGCCAACCGAGCCTTCATAGGCAGTGGCCACAGGATTGAAACGGGGCTTGGGAGAGCCAGTCAGGACCCACCCATTGCATTGGTCATCTGGCAAAGGGAAACGAACTGTAGCCATTTGCATGGGATACCACCATGGCAGAGAACTGACGTCACCAGAATGCGGCAGAGGAGATAACTTCATTGAAACCAGCAGCGACAGGTGTGTAACCCCCTAGCCTTCCCTCTCCACACAGCAGGGAAACCTTAAGGGCCCCTCCCAGCTCTCCCGTGAGCGTGATAGTCAGACCTAGGGAATCAAGAGTGGCGCAGGACCCGCGGCACGGAACTCCCGGCTACCGCTCCCACCAATGCTGACAACTGAGGTCTCTTGCACCAGCTACCGTGGGCGTGGCTACCGGAGGGCAAGCAAATTTCGCTGAGGGTTCTCAGCCCCAAGCTCTACAAACTTAGGGTTTAAGGGAATGGCAAACAGGGAGAGTGTGCCCAGTTGTTCATGAAAACAGGGCTCCCGGGAGCAGCAGACCTGGCGTGTAGTCAGTATTGTGGTGAGCCTCACCAGTGAGCGTGGCCTGGCTTGAGGAGAAGTGGGGAAGTGACTAGACACAAGTGAAGGCCCTAAGCACTCAGGACTGGAGACCCGCCCAGTCTGGGAGGAGGAGCTGCTGCACAGTGATTGGTTCCCACGTATCGCGAGGAGAAGCTTGGCCCGGTGGGCACAGCTCCACCTCCTGGAAGAGAAGTTAATCAAACTCTAAGACTGCATTTATTATTTTTTTTTAAATTTGGGTTTTTTTTTTCATTTTCATTTTGTTGTTGTTGTTGTTGTTTTTAAAATTTCTTTTTTTAATTTTTTTTGTTTTTTTTAATTTTAATTATAATTTTTTTATTATTTTTTATCTTTTTTATTTTCAATCTTTTTCTTTTGTCTTTTCATTTCTTTTCAATTTTCTTATTTCCCCTTCCTTGAATTCTACCTGCTTACTCTCATTCTCTTTAGTGACTTCTTCCTTTCCCTTCCAATACTTTTCCTCCCAAGCATCAAATAAATTTATAGGAGTAAACAGTAACTCAGCAGTCAAACAGAACAAGAAGTAACATGAGCAGCATGAAAAAGCAAGGAAGAAAAGGAGTACAAACAATGCAGGACAGCCTAAATATTCAGGAGGACCTAGAG
>NW_026000108.1:25929770-25959050 GCF_001458135.2 Marmota marmota marmota | reverse complement strand
TACAATGTTTTATATATATATATATATATATATATATATATATATATATATATGTATATATATACTGTATTTTCACAAAGTAAATGTAGAGAAAATGGTGTTCATTCCATAAAATGACTATTGGTCAAATAATTGGAAATTTAGTTCTTATTTCATTGAACATAATTATTATCTTTTTCTATTAAATTACTTACTTCTTAATAATAAAAAGTGTACTTGTTAGTTTGGCAAAGCTTTTCGTAAATATTTGTGTAGCACAGACCATAGACAAGGTGTTTTGGTGGTGTTTTAGATGATTGTCAGCTAGAGTTCTTGTTTCTGAAGAATTTAAACTTAGAAACCACAAAATTTATGCCCAATTGATCATTGAGTATAGAAATTTGTGCAGATTTACAATTTTTGTTGGTTGCACATCAAGTTTCATACCTTCATAGCCATATCAGCAGATATAAATTCAGAATTAAAAGAAAGAAAATGTTACTGAATGAATGCCATGTCCAACAAGCTACAAATATTACATAAAAATATTAATTTCATTCATTTATCTGCTTCCAGAAAGCATTATTGAAAATATAAAAGGACCTATTCTATAGTTTCATCCCTCATAGCCACAAATTCTTTACTGAATAATATCATGAGATTTATTTTCATAAAGATATTATGTAGTTTTGAAATGAATTTACATTATGCAGTTTTGGGGTATAATGTTCTCTATATATTAATTATGCTGTGGTTATTCATTGTGTTTATTATATTTTCTCTGTTTTTATTTATTTTTTAATTATTGGAATAATTTTCAATTCATTTATTTCTCCTTATTCTGTTATTCTCTTATTTATAGAATCCAACTTTATTACAATATTTATATCTTTACAACAGATATATATATATATATATATATATAAAATATATATAAATGTTATTTTTGTAGTATATATCATTTTAATAATTTTTTTGCTTTAAGATGCAAAATGTTATAGCTTTTCTAATACCATTTGATTAATTTTTCCACATTTATTATGTTTCTTATCCATTTTGGATAGGTCTTTTCTTAAGCAATATACTTATTATATAATGAAGTATAGCAAATTTGATTTCAACTAATTAATATGTTTGCACAATGCAATTGCTGCTAGGTAAAATTTATGTTTATCATTTTTTTTAATATTCTATTTGTCCCACTTGTCTATGTTAATTTTTTCCTTTCTTTCTTTTTATTTTAAGAAAGAGAGAGAGAAAATTTTTTAATATTTATTTTTTAGTTTTTGGTGGACACAATATCTTTATTTTATTTTTATGTGGTGCTGAGGATTGAATCCAGCACCCCGCGCATGGCAGGCAAGCACGCTACCGCTTGAGCCACATACCCAGCCCTATTTTTTCCTTTCTTAATTAATTTTGATAAATTTTAAAATTTGAAAAAACCTATTAAATTAATATGTACATACATACATAGAAGTTCACCAATAATTATAAAACTTGATATCTTAATTCAAAACAAATTCAGGTATCCCAGGTCAAATAGAATATTACAAGCATCTTAAATGACCTGGTAAGTCCTTTTTATTTTCTCCAGCCTCTCTTGCCTGCTTTTCTGCAAAGATAGCCCCTATACTGACTTCTAAAACTTCTATTTGCTTTGCCAGTATTAGACATTTATATAAATAGAGCACATATTCTTTTTATCTGGTTAATTTTGATTAATATTATGTTTATGAACTCTATTTGTTTCTTTATCTATTTTTAAATTAACAATCTCAGTGCTGATGGAATGCAGCTTTAATAATATGCTCAATTATTTACCTCTTCTAATGTTTATGAATATGTGAATTGTTTACACTTTTGGCACATACACACATTGATGTTATAAACATTCTAGTGGTTTTTGTTGTATAAATGCATGCAGTTTTTTAGTGGTTCTCACATCAGGGGTTGTTATCCCAATACTCCTAAGAGACATTTGAAATGCTTGGTGACATTTATGTATGTCATACTGGTACACAGTGGATAGAGGAGAGGGATTGGGATAAGCAATCTCCCATAAGACAGCTTCCCATCAAAACAACAAAAAAATTCTACCAAAAATGTCAATCATGACATAGTTGAGAAACCTTTTTTGGGTGCATATCTATGAAGTCTTGAGACGTAGCAGGTTAAGTCCTCATAATTATTGTTTTTTCATTATATCCTGACATTATTATACTTTACATTTTTACACAAAATTTTGATCAACATTGAATTTCATATTAGTTAGAAATTATATTAGGGTAGTACTGAATCTATAAACATATCTTTAAATATGAGTTACCTAATTTATGACTGTATTACATCCTTCAAATTATTAAAGTTTAAAAAAATCCTCTCAATACTACTTTAAAATTTTCTATGTATAAGTCTTGTATACTTATGGGTAAATTGAGAAAGTTTTCTACTATGAATTTTATTTTAAACTTATTGTTGCTCTTTATACTTTGGACCTTGCCTCAGATATCTTTTTTCTCTTTATTAATTTTAATAATGATTTATTAGTTCTTTGTGTTTTCTGTGGATGGTATTATATGGAAATAATAATTTTGTAATCTCTCTCTCAATTTTCATTTATTTATTCTTGCCTTTTTTGTACTGGTTATATAGTCTACTAAAATATTGACAGATTTAAAACTCACACTTTATATATTCTTAAATATTATACTTTTGCAATATATATTATTTTACCATGACATCCCTTTTTCCTTCTGTAATTCAACTTGGATATTTTTTTCTGACCTTCAGAACCATTATCTAATTCTCTCAAGTGTGTGTAATCTGCTGTTACACTGTCCTTTGAACTCTTCTTTCAAGTTTTTATATATTATTTTTCACTACAGAATTTTCACTTTCTCCTTTTTACTGATTCCAGTTTGCAATCAAAGTTTTCTCACTTGCCTATTAATAGTTTTTGAAGGTATTGAGACTAGTTGACTGAAGATTCCTGAGTCTTACCACCACTCTCTCTGAATCCTCATAGGACTCTCTTTGTCTTATCTGTGGTTTCTATTTTTGTATGTGTGTGTGTGTGTGTGTGTGTTTCTATGATTTTATTTCTTCACATCCTTGGTAAGTAGTTACTATTGCTGTTGTTATTTTTTTAATTGAGCAATAATAATCATAGATGTAAAATTGCAGAGATAATTTAAAGTTCTATGTGATATTTTATCTTCATCAGAAGCTTAATTAAATGTTCCTTTGCCAGGCTGTTAGCCTGGGGGAACTAAACACTAATCAAATAGGGGAGTAAGTAATTGGAACTTGAGGTTTAGTTCCTGTGAGGACCAATTGGCCTCTGGTTCTCCCAGATTCCCAGTGTCTAGATCTTCAGAAACCAATCTAAAATTTGAGTTGAAATCGGAGACTTTTCTTTATAACTGGATAAATCAGTCCTTATTCTCCCACCTTTATCAGTAAGAAATTGTTTGTGAATGTTTGTTTATTATAAATACTTACTAAATGGTGGCTCTTATGAGAATTTGTGTTAATATTAATATGAGACATTTCACAAGTATTTGTTGTTTAATCCCTCCCCCTTAATTAAATAAATAGCATAAATTTGTTTACAAGACTACCTCTAGGCCTGATAGAAATATGAGAGGAGCTTACTGATATTTCCCTGGAAACAACTATTTTAATAACTGATAGGACTGAATCTGCACTTGACAGACATCAAAGACTTCAATTCTGAAAGGTTTGGGGAAGCAGAATCTGGCAAATGGGATGAGAGGGAATTTGGCTTTTTAACATTTTAAATGTACATAGTTATGTAAATTCACATAGTTTGTGTTAAAAAGCAACATTTTCTCTATTGAGTTCTCAGTGTTCAGAATAGAAACCAGAGTAAATTAAAATTATGTAATGAAGCAAAGATGTTTTTCTCAGCCAGGAAATCATTTGCCTTGTTTTCTTCCCCCATGATGATTCACATCAGAAGAAAAGATGTAAAACTGCTAATATGAAATTAGCCAATTAGAAACAGAATGTTGGAACCCATCAGTTTATGTGTGTTGCTTCCAGTTGTCTTCCTATTTGTTTAAAAAAATATTTTGGCATAGAAAAAGCTGTCATTTTTCTCCAGTTGGTTCAATTTTACAGTGCTTTTCAAAAAATGAACAAAGCTAAAGTTCCAGCCTACCTACACCCTAAAGATGAAGCTTGTGATAAAGCCTTGTTTTTCTTCAGGTGATGATATACACAATCTTTAGCTATTTCCTGTCTGCCGGCTTAAGCATATTTATTTTTTCTTTTGATTTTTATAATGGTACATACTCAAATCCATGTTATCTATGAGTATATGTTTAATTGGAATAACTTATTTCTTAGAACCCCAATTTTAATTATGGAGCTGTAAGGTCTACATGCTAATTTGAAATCCTATTGACAACACATGCCCATCTGGTATCCTGTGTTCAGGTTGGCATTAGGTATACATTCAGTATGGAGTGTAGAGTTGCTTCGTTTTCTAAATACTGAGAAGTTACTCTTTGTATGTCTCCATGAATTTTTTATGATCTTTTATTTCTTCCAGGAGTTACCTTCATATTTTCAGATTGTGTTTTCCCATGGTAAGCTACTGAATCTGGCACAATTTTGAGAGAACTCATCTTCAAACCAATGAACTAGTGGTATGATACTTTTACAAAGGAGACAGGTATAGCTTTCTGGTACAAATATGCTGTCTGGAATAGCTCACTCTTTGGTCTATGACTATTTTAGTCATCTTGTTCTATAATATATCCTATAGGAATTTAGTACCATATACTTCATCTAAGGAGAGGCAGTGAGGAGATAAGGGGGCAGGAAAGATGGTGGAATGAGGTGGACATTATTACTCTAGGTACATGTATGACTGCACATATGGTGTAAGGCTACATTGTGTACAACCAGAGAAATGAAAAATTGCGCTGCAATTGTGTACAATGAATCGAAATGCATTCTGCTATCATATAAACCTAATTAAAATAAATAAATAAAATTTAAAAATAATGATCTTCTTTGAAGTACTCTCAAATTTCTGTAACTGTTGTCTCAAATTTCTGATAATTTTAGTTCTAGATTTTTATTAACTCTTACTACACTGGTTAACTCGTGTGATTGCTAACTTTAGATCATGTTGTTAAACCCCTAAAAAACACAATTCATCCTCTAACATTTCAGTTTCTAGTAAATCTACAAATTTAAATTAAAATCATTCATCATTATCATTATTGGACATGTGTGAGGCACATGCTATTTTTTAAAGGAAAATAGTATCTATGTCTTTCATTATGTAGCATGCAATTTTAGGTCATAAGGTCATCTGTTTTCTAATTAATGGGCCTAGAAAATAAAGGCATGCAATTATATTTTACAGAGGATCTCTGAAATGCACAGATTTATCTTGCCATTGGACACATAATTCTTGAAAAATCTAATTATGTTTTAAGAGTGCTTTTGGCATACATGGAAATGCCCAGGGTCTTTTAGATGCAATCATAATTAACATGGAGCTCTGGCAATTTTTATTTGTGAACAAGATCACAAGCAAATAAACAATGATTCACCAAACCCTTTTCTCATCAGTGATCATCATGACACAGAAGAGTTATCATTCACATAGGTATATAGTGGAAATTTATCTTTGTGTTCAAGTAGAATGTGATATTTAATACAATCAGTGTGTCATTCAATGACTGATAAGATATATTAGGACTTTTAGTACCATATATTTGATTTTTTTTTTATTTTCAGTATGCCTCTTGATATACATATGAAAATTACTTAGCAGTTGTTTGTACTTCCACATAAAACTTCATTTTCATTAACATATTGAACACCACTGAGTGAATCCTAATGTATGCACAGCCTTTGCTTCCACTAAAGTTTCTTTCCTTAGCATGCCCTATATCAGAAAATATGAAATAGAATAAAATGGAATGTTATTAATTTAGAGATAGGTTTTTAATTACATTTTTTCTACCATAATGTGAAAACACTGAACTGGATTACAGGGCTTGACAGTGTTCCTTCAATCATAAAAAAAAAAGAAAACAGCCATGTTTCTTCTTATACAGCTTAATTCAACGTGTCATTCAGTCAAAGGAACATACTTAGAAGAATAACTAAATTCATGCACTCGGGGGAATTTCAGTATATTTCTCGAGGTTTTAAGATTTCAATTTTCTTTCTCTCTCTCTTTTTTGCTGTGTTTCTGGTGATCACAAACAGTGAAAAGCACCAATAATAATAAAAGGATTTTCACGGCTTCAAGTTTTTAAGTGGAAACTTTTGCCAACAAACACCAGCTGTACTGTGATCTTTTACTGCTGTCTCATTTCCCTATTCAACAGCTTCATTCTTCTTTTCTACCATAGCTTGGATATATGTAGTGAGAATTTCAGATCTCAATACATATTTTCAAGTGTCTTAAAAATTGTATAGTTGCTACAATCAGGACATTTTAGATAAGCAACAACAAAGAGGGGGAAAAAAGTGCTCATGGCATCAGTTTAATTACTTCCACTTTCAAAGCTCAGGCGGGCATCCTATTTGCATCAAATTTGTAAGAACAATGATCACTTCTGCCAGATATTATTAAATGGTTGTGCAAACTAACTCCATAAGATGTCGCTGCAGAACCAGGACCTCCAAGCACTGATAAATAGATCAAATGAATTTTGAAAAAAAAAAGAAAAGAAAAGAAAGAAATAAAAGAAAGAGGGAGAGATGGAAAGAAGGAAGAAAATAAAGTAAGGCTGGATATTAATAAGTTTTAAAACAGAGATTTTGCAAAAAATTTAATTAGTGATTAACTTTAAGAACTTTATTATAGAAAGAACATCCCTGGCTTCCTTTTTCTGATGCCTTATATATTTTTTCACTTTGTGTTGATATATTTGTTTTGCAATGGACAAGAGAAAGCTTATGTTCAGTGATTATTACCATGAAACTATTTGTTAATTCATTATTTTTAATAATGTGTATTAAATGAGCCATAGATTTTATAGTTTGGGCTCTGTTTTCATTACAATTATCCAGGATATCATTTTTTTTAATTTTAGAAATTACAAAGGAAAGACATGGGAAACAAAACATTAGCAGGTTTGGAATTCAACATATGTAATGAGCTGGACCATAATCCAATAAAAAGAGAGTGTATGTGGTGACTAAAGCAATTATGGTGGCCAGAGGCAGAACACACCATCTTTATTCTAGGCACAAGAACTTCAAATTCTGCCATTCTGTTTGTTAAGTTTTATTCTAGATTTCTAGAGGAGATTCTCTTGACTATGTGTTCCCATTATACTTCAGTTATGTTCTTTTTTTTTTCCTTTTCTGGATTAGTTTCTGTTATTTCCCATTTCATACCTTGCACAGAGACTGTCATATTGCTTGTCTTTGGCTGATCAAGGTTCTTGAGGGAGGACACCATGCGTCCTTCTGCCTTATACAAACTTATCAATAATATCAGGAAACTAAAATTAAGACAACTCTTATGCATACAGGAAACTTTACAATTGAGGATTTTTAAATATATGTTAATCCCTGTGATTTTTATGGGTGAAGTGGAAAATCATCTCCACTTTATCACTTAGAAAATGTTTCCTAAGTTACATAGAAAATATAAGAACAGACAAGCAATTTAAATGTGATATTAATTTTACAATCATTGTGCTTTTCGTTTTTTCCTTGGCACATAGAAGGCACTGGTAAATATCTTTGTAAGTCTTTTCCTGAATTTATACATGTTTTAAGCAGTCCTTTCCTAGATATGTATTGATTATCTTATCTATGACAGTTTTCTTATTCTCTGATGAGTTATAAAATACTTTTTTTCCACTCTTCCATTTGTGGCTGTCAAAAAAAAATCACTTTGGAGAATTCATGAAGAACTCTTCAGATTCCCTACTATTGACAGTTTTAAGATTATATTAGATGTACTCATCACAATGCCTGAATATGAATCAAAGAAATATTAACTGATTAGCTTAAGCAGAAAAGGAGTACATTTAAAGGATACCTGGAAAACCACAGGAATGTTAAGAAGCTATCCCAAGTACAGTCAGCCCAGAGAAGGCAGAAGAGCAGCCTCTGAAAGCATTGATTGCCAATGGCCATGGAACTTTTACAATAATTGAACTTCTTCTCAATAATGAGGAAGAAATTATGATACATAACAGAGCAAAAAAAATGGATAGGAATGCTTTGAAAATGGATAGGAATGCTTTGCTTTAATTGCTATCCCTTTTATTTCTCTACCATTCCTTGGAACTCCAAACTCTTTCAATCAACCAAAATAATCTCTAAAGGACCCTAGAATTTTCAGTAGTCTCTTAAAACATCCAGCCTTGACTAGGGAAGAATAGAGGTACTTTGTATTAGACAGGGGGGAGAGAAGGGAGGGGAGGGATATGGAGGTATGAAGGTAGAATGAATTGGACATCATTAGCCTATGTGGATACATAATTACATGAGTGCTCTAATTCTCCACCATGTACAACCAGAAGAATGAGAAGTTAGACTCCATTATGTATGCTGTGTCAAAACGTATTCTACTGTCATGTATAACTAATTACAACAAAAACTTTAAACATTTAAAAATTTAAAAAAATCCAGCCTTGAGAAAGGGCCTATATTTGGCTATGATGTGGTTAAATGAGAGACTAAATATAAAAGTCACTACTTAATAGTCCACAGATGCTCAGGAGATGAGGATGTGCTCCTTTCTCTGATAATATTATCAGAAGTCCCTCCTGAAGATAGAGAAATATGGTCTGCACCCTCTGAAAGTGATACTGAAATTGAATCCCCATTGTGAGGTACTAAGTGAGTAGAACACTAATACAATTACAAATGTAGAGATGGGCCTTTGGGAGGTAAACAGGATTAGATAAAGTCATCAGGACAGAGCCCTCATGATTAAGTGGTACATTTATAGGGGGAGAGAGCAGCCCACACGCAACATGTCCTCTCTGTCTCTTGACCTGCAAAGGCCTACATCACCTTAGGACACTGCCAGCAAGGAAGCCATTCTTAATCTGTAATGACTGACTCTAGATATTCCTTCTCAATTTTGGGTTTCCAGAACCATGAACCCAAATAAATCCTCTTTTCTTTAAAATTTACCCAGCCTCTGGTATTGTTTTCTTAGCAACAGAAAATACACTTCAGCAAAGAAAAGAAGAGGAGGAAGAAATTATGATACTTAACAGAGAAAAAAAAAAAAAAAAAAAAAAAAAAAAGAACATGGATAGGAATGCTTTGAAAATTCTGAGACTTCTGAGACTTTTGGGCTAACTTACCTTCTTATACACCTACCTAAGTCTCCATTCAAATAGCCCCTTTGTAAATAAGGTTATAGAATTTTTTTTTAATTTGGGTTTTCTGAATATGAACCAAGAATTAAGGATCTTTGTTAGACTTTTCTAACTTTCATAGTAAGTGGGCATTATAATATAGAAATAAAAGTCAAACATGGACTTAAAAAAGGTCAGAAGAATCTGGTGTCCTCCTTAAGGTCACACCAGGAATCTTTGGCCAAAGCGAGTACTGGTATGATTGTACCTAAGCTCTCCTGCTAGGAGGCAGTGTACAAGGTTATTATTATGTCTGGAAGATTCAGAATATGTTTCAAGCCACCATATACTAAAGCATGAGACATAGGCCTATTAGGGTAAAAGGAAGCAAGAGTAGCTATTGGAGAAAAAAAAGTTCCCTATTTATTCATAAACTCTTTTCATATTTCATGGTGTTGATAATTTAAGTTAAAAGCTTTATGAACTTTATATTATAAATGTCTAACAAAATATTTGTTAATACTTATTTAAAATATTTTCCCATTTAAAGGGTTATGCAAATTTGTTTCCCTGTTTAAATTTGTATTCCTATATAAATTTTAAACTTATAATATAGATAGTGAATTTTCTTTTAATAGGGCTGGGGATAAAATTTGGGGCAAATCATTTGATTTAATAATTTTTAAAAATTTCCAATAAATTAAAAAATTATATATATTGTATACAACATGATGTGTTAAAAAACATATTTGTTGAATTGCTAACTTGGGCTAAGTAACATATTGCTTTCTTAACATAATTATCGTTTTTGTGATATCATTTAAAATCTACTATTAGTAGTTTCTATGAAAATAATACATTATTATTAATTATAGCCACAATGGTATAAAACAAGTCCCTTGGACTTATTTCTCCTAACTGAAATTTTGTATCCATTGGTCAATATTTTCCCAAGCTCCAGATGATATTCAACTCTGCTTCTATGAGCTCAGTTTTCTCAGTTCTGTATATTAGTGCAATCATATTGTATTTGACTTTCTGTGTCTGGCTTACTTCAATTAATATAATTCCCTGAGGTTCATCCATGTTGCTGAAAATAAC
Source organism: Marmota marmota marmota (assembly GCF_001458135.2). NCBI lineage: Eukaryota > Metazoa > Chordata > Mammalia > Rodentia > Sciuridae > Marmota > Marmota marmota. The sequence goes on along the minus strand of NW_026000108.1, from coordinate 25,948,644 downwards.
AGGATTTAGGTTTTATTTTTTTAAAGGTGAATACTATCTTACTAATATATATAGCATATTTTCTTTATGCATTCATTCATTGGTAGACACTTATGTTGATTTTATATCTTGGCTATGGTGACTAAAGTTACAATGAACATGGGAATAGAGATATCTCTTTGACATATTGATTACATTTTCTGAATAGTATATACCTAATAGTGGGATTGCTGTATCATATGGTAGTTATATCTCGATACTGTTTTCATAATGGCTCTACTTACTTACTTTCACACCAGTGTACAAGATTTCTCTTTTCTTCATGTCGATGAAATAAATTGAAAAGGTTACAAATAAATTGGAAACTGTGTACTTAGATTAGAAGTATTCATAGCATTAAATTTTCTGTACTACTCAAAGTAATCTAGTGTTTCAATGCAATCTCTACCAAAATTCTAGTAACACTTTTCAAAGAAATATAAAAAGCAATCTTCAAAATTGTATTAGATTGTAAGATACCTTAAACAGACAAATCAATCTTGAGTGAAAATAACAAAACTGCAAACATCTGACTGCCTAACTTTAAAATATAAGACAAACATATAGTAATTGAAGCAGCATGATATTGCCACAAAAATAGGTACACAGACCAATGGTACATAACTGAGAGTCTAGAAAAAAATCAACCTATTTAGAGTCAATTGGATTTTCATAAAAATGCCAAAGAAAAGAATAGCCTTTTCAATAAATAATTCTCAGAAAATAGGAAACCACATGCAGAATTAAATTAGATCCTCATCTTACAACAAATTAAAACTACAAAATAAAGAAAAATCTCAAAACAGGTATTAAAATGTAAAATTACAAGATATTAAACTATTGTAAGAAAACAGAAAAATATCCTCAATATGGGTTTGTATAATGATTCTTTTGAATATGACCCCAAACATACTGGAAAAAAATAAATGGATAAGTGGAATTACTACAGACTCAAAGGGTTTGTACAGCAAAGGAAACAATCTACAAGGTAACAAAACAACCTATATAATGGGAGGAACTATTCAAACTGTACTTTGGGTAAAGGGTTAGTATCAAAAGTTATACAGAACACAAACAATTCAATAGCAATAAAAAAATAAAAATGAGCAAAGGAAATAAATGGGTGTTTCTCCAAAGAAGACATTCAAATGTCCTTCTTGGAAAATTCAATATCACTAATCATTAGGAAAATGCAAACTAAAATCACAATGAAGTATCACCTCATACCTACTAGACTTAGGGAGTTGTGAAGGTCGAAATCTACAAGCACATTGTGGTGACCATGGTAATACTTTATCATCACACACTGGATTGAGATTCATAATCCTTCCCTTTCCCTATGGTATTAAAATGGTTGGCATTCTTCTTGAAGATTGGAGCAAGTTCTCCTCATGGGCTGAACAAAGATTAGCTCAAGGAATAAAAATTATTATAAGTGCTTTGTTCAGGCTTTAGCTTTCTCACAAAAAACTAGTATGTGTAGAAACACTTTAAATTTACTTCATATTTAAGAGGTTACTTTATGTATTGTCACAGAGGAAGAGAAAAAAATAATCATCTCACTAGGAAAATGAGATAACCATAAATTCATTATGTATTATGCTTTTTTATCTCCTATTTAAAGGTCTTAAATCTAAGTTGCTCTTTTATTCTTTCTCCTATGAAAGGATGATCTTGTGTGTCATTTAAAAAAATGAAGAAAATAACAATTTTACATTAGATTTTAAAGTATAAGACTCATATAATGCTAAATTTGAGTCACCTTAAAAATTGCTCATTTTTCAGAATAGAAAAGAAACAATCATTTAATATTTTCTTATTGAGGATATTCACAGTTTATGCATCCCTTTTTCTAATATATACACCATTCTTGTCACAACCTTAAGCCTTGTAAGTTTGTCTTCTTAATACTTTTAATCTTATTTGAAATGAAGTATAAATCATAGAGTCTTGAAGGAAATTATTAAGAAAAAAATTTGGTCCTCTAATTGCATGGGAGGATAGAAAAAGCAGCAAATATGAGTTGAAGCTACCAGTGCATGAAGCAGAGGTGATGCTCATCAGTAGACAGACCTCCAATTTCACACTGCTACAGTACATTCTCTGGTAAATTTAATGGAAGAAAGAACAAACCAACCAGAAGCAATCAAACACAGTCAAACAAATGTCTGTTTAATGGATGCTGGTTTCTTAGAAAATGCTAATAACAATGCCACGTGTTAAGTTTTTGCAAAGTCAGGAGTTAACATGATTATGTTTCCATGGGTCACCACATGTTGTCCTTGACATCATCATTGTTTCCTGTGGAAATAAAAAGCCTAAGGGTTACCACAGGCTGATAGACATGGCATGCCAAATTACAAGCTGCATCCCACCATCTGCCAAGCCACAGATTTTCAGGACACTGCGGCACTGCAGAAAGTCTTATGATTATGAATATTTTAGATAAGATAAGTATTTTCTAATCCACTCTCTGGAATTATTCTTATGGAGTTGAGGATGAAATACACTTGACAGGGTGTGACTGTTAACAAAATTCTAATTAAGGGAAAAATTCAAATGCCCAGGCCCAAACAGCTAAATTTGAAAGAATGAAGTCTGGATCTAGCTAGTGGCATTTGTTCTGTTCTCATTTTTAATTAGTATCAAGGAGTTTAATTAGAAGTATAGCATATGAGAATCACAGGGAATGCAACAGCTAGAAAGGACCAGAATTCTCTGATCCAGCTGCTTCCTTCTCCTTGAGAGCTCTGGGAACAAAAGGAAACTTAGGACCTAGAAAGTACAGAACTTAGATGGAAGCATGCATGTTCATAGGCCTGTTTGAAAAAAAAAATAGTCACACATAGAGAACACTTGTTAAGCATAAACTTCTTTATTCAAGGATTCTCCTCTTCCTATAGATATTGCTGACATCTTCATTGCACAAGGAAACCACATAAATGACATAGATCCTCATTAGTGTGCTATGCCCCTATATATAACAATGTGCAACATACTCAACTGATCATCATTATTTAATTTTTTATTAATTCAATAAATATTTCTGAACAAAATCTATACACCAGATACCTGTACTGAGTAGGAAATAAAATATGCAGGAGGAAAGAAAAAAAATGAAAATCTTCTGCACCAGAGAAAAAGACATTAAGACTTAGAGAATGTCTAGGTGCCTCATTATGTATTCTTTAAATGATGTACCAATAAAAGTCAGCTCTCTTTCAGCAACTGCTGACATGACAATATTATTGAGTCCATATTCTTCTAGGCAAAGAGAAATAACCCAGAAATCAGGAATTTATATGGTAGTCCTAGTTTTGCTTGTAATTAGATGAATGAAACAGAAAAAATCTCTTAATATCAACTGATTTGTTTTAAAAAGAAATTAGTTAAATTATACAACTTTAATATTTTTACATGTCCTATATACATTGCTTTTATGAATGTAATAAGTGTTTTAACAAAATTTATCAGAGTAGTCAAAATAATATAGATATATAAAAGATTTAAAGTAAAATTCCTTGGCACAGCTTTTAGGAGGGTTTAGTTTGTAATATTTTGCTTAATTAGTGTTCTGTTTTATTTTATTTTTTATATTTTATATTTTTTATATTTTATTTTTTACCTTGAAGGTATATGCTGAATGACAAGATGAGGAACATTTGGGTTCAATTTCAGATTAGTGGAATTTACTGTATGAAGCCAAATGATGTCTTGGATGAGCAAGTGCATAATAAAATCACTTTCATATAAATTTTTCAAATGGAAAATTAAATTGATTTGCTAGGTAGTCTTCAAATCAAGTATAAAAAGACGAACTTGAAACCAATTCCTCATATATTTATAATACTTCTAACTTTAAAAACAAAATCTAATATGAAGTAATCTTCTGAAATAAAAGGTGAGGATTCAACTTAACATAATTCATTGACAATGGGCCTTGCACTTGGCTCCCTGCCCAACACGTTAGGAGAGATAATAATTGGTTTTAGTTAGTTTATTTGTTTGCACTGGGGATTGACCCCAGGTCACTTTACATTGTGCTACATCCCCCGCCCTCTTTATTTTTTTATTTTGAGACAGATTCTCACTAAGTAGCATACGACCTTGCTAAGTTGCTGTGGCTGGCCTCAGAACTGCAATTCTCTTGCCTCAGCCTCCTGAGTCACTCACTGGAATTGCTGGCGTGGGCCACTATGCCCTGTATTTACTATGTTTCAGGAATTGCTTAAGTTAATTATCTAATTATGTTATTTTATTTTTTTTTAAAGAGAGAGTGAGAGAGAATTTTTTTTTAATATTTATTTTTTAGTTATCGGCGGACACAACATCTTTGTTTGTATGTGGTGCTGAGGATCGAACCTGGGCCGCACGCATGCCAGGCAAGCACGCTACTGCTTGAGCCACATCCCCAGCCCCTAATTAAGTTATTTAACTCTTACAACCTCATGAGGTTTTTATGGCTGTGGCAGTAGTATAAAAATCAGTATAGGAGACATTTGTGCTTCATTATAATAAGAAATGGGAAATTCTACTTAATTCATTTGGTTCTGGTATAAGCAGTTTTCTGAAATGTATTGTAATGGATCTTTGGAATATTTGGAAAAGAACCATTATAATAAATTAATCATTTTTAAATAAAATCATAAACTATATATACTAAATGTGAGATGACAAATGTTCTATCTTCAAAAGGTTTTGAGGCTATTTAGTAAGTCTAATGCTATGTGTTTTTTTATTTGTTTAGGAATATATAATGGTATCAAAGGAGAAGAAATATTGACATCAATAAAGAGAATAAATAAAAATCAGAGGCATTATTGTTTTTGTGGATATGATTTTAAAAGGGTTTGTTAGGTTTGTGACAAAAAAGAAAATATAGGAATAAAGTTTCTTTTATTATTTAAAAAAAACACTTGTCTAGTTAAAACAATAAGCAAATAGAAAAATAATTCAGTAAAAATGCACTAAATAAAAGATAATAAGAGGGAAATCAAGAAAACATTATCCTGAGAAATAATGCGTAAGTAATCTTTTTTTTTTTTAACAAACACGAACATCAGGGTATCTATGAAACAGACTAAATTTAATTTTAAAATATTATAGAAAAATCAATCAGTATTGATTAAAAGCCCTGTTATCATTACAAACTTGTGGGAGAAATGAATGAAGAAAATATATTGTTGCATGAAGATCTCACAAAAAGGTAGAAATCAGGAAATTTCTGTTTTAAAAAAGCAATGTAATATGATGAAATAAAAATTCATACAAAATAATAAGAGAAAAAACAGAGAACATTGAGTCTATGAAAATGTTTAAATAAAGTATATATTAAATTATTAAATATATTTTATAATAAAAGTTAATTAAATATATTTTATAATAAAAGTTTAAAAGTTAGAAGTCTCAACACCTCCAAAGTTATTTAAAACATAGCAGAGATGAAAAATACATTAAACAACAAAAAGCAGTAATTTCAAAAAGATGGTTGAATATAAAGTTAGTCCCCTAATGAGAGCCCAATTTACAATGGTAAATAGACTCTTATACATTGACAAGAAACCCAGAATTCAGTTAAGAAGTTTCACTACCATTATAATTATAATCAAGAAAATTTACGTTAAAAATCAGTAATAGAACATCTCCATTTTAATCATATCAGCTCCTCCTACAAGTTACCAAAGTTCAGGACAGCCGCAGAGAATCTCAGTCTATGACTTCTTCCTCAAGAGAAAAAAGAGAGTGGAGTATGCAAGCACTAAAGGAAGAAAGAGAATTTGGACTCTAGAAAAAAAAAATCTCACTAAAATCTACATACAGCCGGGCACACTGATACATGCCTGTCATCCCAGTGACTCAGAGGCTGAGGCAGGAGGGTTGCAAGTTCAGATCCAGCCTCAGCAACTTGGCAATGCCCTACACAACTTAGTGAGACTCTGTTTCAAAATAAAAAAATAAAAGGGCTGGGGATATGGCTCACTGGCTAAGCACCTTTCTGTTCAATTCTGGATACCAAAAATATAACGAAAAAGAAATCTAAATACATATATTCAGAGAAGAAACGTCTAGAGATATAGTTTGAGAGTCACCCAGACTCCCTAGTCAGATGGATTTATGAAGATTTTTCTCAATACCAGCCCTTACATGTTGGAAGAAGTGGCTCTTTCTTCAACAACACATATACCTAACACAAAACTACAGGAAATGAAAAGAATCAAGAAAACAAAACCCAATACTAGGAACAAAATAAATCTCTAATAACAAATCCTAAACAAATGGAAATCTATAGTTACCTGGATAAGAATTCTGAATAATCATCTCAAAAAAGCTCTATCAGTTACAAAAGAACACATAGACAACTGAGTTAAATCAAGAAAATGACATGTGAACAAATGAGAATATAAAAAGAAAACTATAAAAAGAACCAAATGTAAATTTTAGAAATAAAAATATAATAACTAAGATGAAACATTATTAGAAGTATTCAATAGTAGATTGATCAAGCTGAAAAAGAAAATTAAAAACAGATCATTAAAAATAATTTAGTTAGAAGAATAAAAGAAATATAAATAGAAGGGAACAAAAAGAAACTAAGGAACTTGCAGGACAATATAAAGTCAACCAGTAGATGCAGTAAGAGAGTCTTAGAAGGAAAAATTAGAAAGAGTAGACTTCCTACTTAAAATAATAATGGCTTGAAACTTCCCAAATATGAACAAAGAAATGAATATAAAGATTCATGAAGTCTAAGGGCTTCAATTAAGATGAAAAAAAATTGTCTACACAGATGAGATATATAAATTTATTAAAAATCAAAGACTTAAGTAATCAATATAAAAGTAACTTAGGACATACAGAAGGAGCCTAAAACACTATCAGTGAATTTCTCAGCAGAAATTTTGCAAGATGGAAGAAAGTATGATAATGCATTGAGAGTAAAAAAAGGAAAAAAAAATGGTAATCAAGCATATTATGTCCAGTAAAACTGACATTCAAAAATAAAAAATAAAGCCTTTACCAGACAACTAGACAAGTCAAAACTGAGAGTTTATCATTCTATTATATCTGTCTTACAAAATTCAATAAGAATTCTTTATATTGAAAAAATGAAAGGACAATAATGAAAGCAAAACTGGTTAGTTCACAAACAAATGAAAATCAGGACAGGAAACTCCTAAATTTAAAAAATAAATGAATCAAAGAAGAAATCAAAATTCAAGTTTGAAAATATCTTAAGGAAAATGAAATAAATCACAGCATGCCAAAATTGAGTGGAAACAACAACAATCATACTAAAATGAAAGATTGAGCTGATAACTATCCACATTAAAAAAGAAGAAAAAATCTCTTATAAACAATGTAACTTTGTATTATAGGAAACAGGAACTTTGCAAACTGGGGATATGAAGAAATCATAACCGGCCGTACACTGTCGTTGGGAATGTAAAATGGTTCAAACACTATGAAACACAACTACACAACTCCTCAGAAAATAAAATAAAATATGATCTGTCAACCCTACTACTGGGTATACATCCAAAGGAAATGAATTCAGTATTTTGAAGAGACATCTGCGTTCCCATGTTTATTGCAGCATTATTCACAACACTCAAGAAATGGGAACAACCTAAATACACATCAGCATACAAATGGAAAGAAAATTATATATATATATATATATATATATGGAATATAGAATTGATTCTTAAACAATAAGGAAATCCTGCCATATGCTATAATGTGGATGAGACTGAGTATCTTACACTAAGTGAAATAAGTCAGTCAAATGTGACCAATACTGCATGGTTTAACTATATGTGGTATCTAAAATCATTAAGCTCACACAAGCAGAGAGTGAAATTATGGTTTTTTGAAACTCAGGCAGGGGGAAATTGTGAATTTTTTTAATGGGTATAAATGTTCAGTTTGCAAAATGAATAATTTCTCGATGAATAATTTCTTGAGATAAGTTGTACAACATTGTGCCTATAATTAATGATATTATATTGGGAATTTCATAGTTTGTTAAGAGGGGGGATCTTGTGCTAAGTAAGTATGCTTTCCATAATAAAGAAGAAATAAATGGATGATAAAAGAATATTTTCTGATTACTTAGCAATACAAATTATATGTTTAAAGCACATATATTAAATTATGATTGATGACTTTGTTAACATCTTTTCTGAGCACATAATGAAATAACAATGTTATTATGTAAATTGGCTAAAACTATTAGGTATTAAGAATATATGGAAACTTGGGCTTGCATCACATCACTGGATACTACTTGCCTCATGCTTCCTTTTTCATTTTTTACCATAAAATCTTTTATAACTGAGAAATTAAAATGTATTTAGGTTTACTTGTAAAATGGGCTGCTGGAGAAAGAGTATATAAGAAACACCAAAACTACTGATCAGTTTTATCTTCCATTAGATCCTCAAAATAAGATAATATTATGTACAAAAAATAGAGCTGCAGAAGAGAAACTTTAAAATTTCATCTTAAGGAGACTGCTGAAGTAGATTAACATGGTTTGTGGTGAAAAAAAATCTAGCTATAAAGTGATTCAGATGATAAAATAAATTCTGATAGCAGTACCTATAGAAATGTTTCTTTATATAATAAACACTACATAAAATGAAATAACTTCACATAAATGGAGCATCTTCCTTCATTTTATGTGGACAAAGTTGAACCAAAAAATAATCAGACAATGATTAATTTTCTGCAGCAGACTGTATCACTCTTCTAAAGAGTCCCTAGAATTTACTAAGTGAAGAGGAGAGTGGAACAGGCCAAGGATTCTGGAGGAAAGCACTACTTAACCATATGGGAGTAAAATTAAAATTATTTCCAATTCCAGTCAAGTCATCCATTCACCTTTCTTGGACTAATTCAAAAGTTGCAAATAGATCCCAATTGATTCTCTTGCAATCTTAAAACACAGTAGTGGAAATAGCTGTTGGAGTGATCAATTTCATATTGGAATCAGATATCATTCCACTTCTGCTTTTAAATTTCCAGTAACTTCTCTAAAATTCAAAGAGTTGAATGTGGTTTACAAAGCCCTACATGAACTGGTGTTTGTCTGCATCTATAATGTTATCTTTTGTCACTCATCACTTTCTCCCTTAGTACTTTCAGAAGACCACACTGACCTTAGTGTCCTTGATTTCATCATATCATTTGTATCACACTCTTCCTTAATAGGGAACATTTGCAGTGCTCCTTTTTGTTGTCCCAGAGGTCCTTCTCCTGGCTCTCTGCCTTTGCTAACTTCTTGTTAAACATATCTCAGCTAAAAGTCACTGCTTTACAGAAGTTTTTCCTGATCAAAAGATTTATTATGGTTTAGATATGAAGTGTCCCTGGAAATCGCATACATGAGATACTGCAAGAAGGCTTAGAGGTGAAATGATTAGGTTATGTGATGTAATCAGGTTATGTAATGTAATCAGTGAATTAACCACTGACAGGAACTGACTGGGTGGTAATTGTAGGTAGGGTTTGGCTGGAGGAGGTAGATCAATTTGAACATTTCTTTGTGATTTATATGTTGCCCCTGCTGAATGGATCATTGTGCTTCCTGGTTGCCATTTCCTGAGCTGCTTTTCTCTGCCAGGTTCTTCTACTTCCAGTTGTTGATTCATTTCCAGCCCAGAGTGATGAGTTGGCCATCTGTGAATCAAGGCCTCTGAAACCAGGGACCTCAAATAAACTTCCTCTCCTTTACATTGTTCTTGTCAGGTGTTTTGATCACAGTGATGAAAAAGCTCACTAAAATAAGATCTAAATTATTCAGACATCTTCATACAACTATACCATTTTAATGGTCTCCATAAAGATTAGTTTTCTCTGCAGATTTATATTTTCCATTATTATGTGTAATTGTCAGCTTTGCAGGGCTAACAAAAAAAAAGTCTCAATGGCTGGCTTATAATAACAGAAGTTTATTTTTCTGTCACATTATGTGATGTTGCTGAAAGCTATAATTGTGTTCCAGGTTTTGGTCTATGGCATTCTGTGGATGCAATACACTTCAGTTTCATAAGTTATTTCATTATAGGCCATAGGCTCAAATATTACACTTTATGCAGATATGTATGTTCTTATAAAAGAAGGAGAAGCTTGTGACACTATCTAAAACTTTTGCTTGGACATGGTTCTTTCTACTTCATCATGATTCCAAAATTTCCACTCACATTCCACTAATTAGAGTGTCACATGGACAAGACCAGAGTTAATATATATATAATATATATTCATATTCCTCCCATTGTGGAGTATCTGCACAAATCACTTGGAAATAAGTGAGGGTATAAAATACTTTTAATAAGGAAGAGAAGAATGGGAAAGTACGAACAATATTATAACCCACCTTTAATGTTTGAGCCATTTGAATATAAATTACATTAAATAAGTTAAAGGAGGAATTTTCACTCATTCATTGTTCTAACTTTGGAAGCCAGCAATATCTGAGATACATATGTTTAATCATACCCTAATGAATAGTGACTAAAATGGAAAACCCCATCCATCATCCTGTAGTCCATTAACCCATCATCATATTGCCATTAAGCAAGGATCTAAGGTGGTTTCATGTTCTACTTCAATGAAAGAGAATCTATATTCCCAACTCAAGGATAAAAATGAATTCAAGGAGCAAATTATAAGATGGGTATTCAGGTAACATTGCTGTCATTTTATCAAGTATTAAATGGAAAATATAACCTAAGCCATCGTGAATAGAAAGGCCTATAGAAACTACTATGGGATAGATTGTTTTAATAACAATCAGAGTTATAGAAAGAGATTATCAAGTTCTTACTGAAAGTCAGACATTGAGCTAAACAATTTCCCTAGGCTGTGTCTTCTATAATGTTTATATCAATTGTTTGAGGTATATAATATTTATTTGAGAGAAAAGCATATCAAGTGATCCATGTGCGCACAGTTGACAATTCGGTGAAGGAGAGATGACGTTTGTACATAATTCTAATTAATTAAAATGAATTTTATTCACTGTTGTCAATCACTTACCCTTACAAATTTTCCTACAAAATTTATAATTTATGTCTTTAAATGATAAATTACAACAAAGATGATAATATTTTAGCCTAGACTGTAATATAATATTTATAAAATTTGATTTTGAAATCTAAAACTTCTCCATTATAGCCAGCTGTATTTGTTCATAAGTTATTATGACTTTTGTCTGGAACATTCCCCAAAATCTCATGTGTACAGAGGTTTAGGAAATCTTGAGGGCTCTGATTTCATCATTTATGCTGAATAGACTACTAAGAGGTGGAACCTAATTTCAGAATAAAGACCTCTAGGTCTGTGCCCTGGAGTCATTTATCTTTTCCCTATACACTCCACACCCCCCTACCCACACACAAGTTTCCATGAGCTGAGAAGCTTTCCTCCACCACACCCTTATGCCATGGGTTCTGCCTCTCATCAGGCCCATGGTAATGGTGTCAGCTCACTATACACTGAATTACATGAAGATGGAGCCAGAATAAGTCCTTTGTTCTCTAATTTGTTCTAGTAGGTATTTTTATCAGGGCAATGAAAAGTTAATACATGTATAAAAGGCCTGTTTCTATAATTATACTTATAAAACTCTGCACAGTGATTATTAAGCCATCATGCACCTTTATCAGTCTTGGGGACCTCAAGAAAAACTCAGGTGCCCTTGAAAAAAAAATATTTGATTAAGTATAAACTTAAAAAGAGACAAAACAAAGCAGCAACAAAAATAAAAAAAAGTCAGAAAGAAAGGATAAAAAATAGAAGTAAAATATAAATTTTTTGTTAATTACTGAAAAAATATTTAAGTATCATCTCAACATAAGAAAAACAAAAAAATCTAAATGCTTTTATTAGATTTCTAGAAATAGGATGCAATTTTATTCAAAAATAGTAATATTTTAAACAATAATAATTTAAATGATACTTAAATGTTTTAAAAATTAGAACTAATTCCTTCCTTAGATATGGGATAATCGTATATTATGTAGTAAACCATGTTGTCGGGGTTTTTTAAAATGCTTTTGAATGCAGAGACACAGGCACACAAACTTTCTTTTATATCTCTCTGGCTTGCCTCTATTAATATTAAACTTACATGTTTGATTTCTCATTTGAACAACTTCTTTTTCATGAGATTTAATAGGAAAAATGATGAATTCCTACTTATTCCTCTGACATGTGTTGAAATTTGTCTTGAAACAAGTATTTTGTTCAATGCAATAATGGTAATTTTTTCAAGAGAGATCATTCACATGTAATTATTAGACTTGTAATCAATAATGGAGATTGGCCATTTTTGTTAAAATAATTTGGAATTCTCATAAAGAAAAAAACAAACTTTAGAATTCTGTCTATAGAGAAAGATATCCCAGTACAGAAGAATGTTAGTGGAGTTACTCTATTTACATTTGCTTAGTATAAATTACATGAACCTTTTTTTCTGATATTTAAGAATTTCATTTTATAATTTGTTTACAACTATTTTAACTCACAAATATTTATCAGAAAATTAATCCAAAACTCTTCCAAAAATGTGTGTCTCAGTCATTTAAAAACAATTTGTACTCCATGCCCAGAACAACTCAAAACAAAGAACAAAAAAGAAACAATATCAAGTATTTTTTTTCTAAATTGGGTTTTATTTACATGTACACAAATATAAAAAAATGGAGAAGAGAAACAAGTATTTTTGAGTCCCTGTTACATACAGGCTGGCCACTTATGCATATTCATCATCTCATAAAATAATCCTTATAGGTAGATATTTTTAATTTTGATATTTTTTTTGTTGTTGCAGATGAGAAAAATATGGCTTAAGTGGCTCAGATAAAGCACATAATGGGAATGCAATAAGCCTAGTCCAGGCTCTACATTTCCTGTTGATGAGCATTTCAGTGGCCTTAAGAAAAATAAATAGGTAATTGTTTTTAGCCTTTGCTCCATATCATCTCTGCCAAAGCAATACAGGTTAGCCTAAGGTGATCAAAGATAACAAAACTGTCTTTTTGATGTTACATAGAAAATAAATGTCCTAATCTCTTTAGATTGTAGTAAAAATGCATTGGTTCCTAAACATGACAGAGAAAGAGAGGTAACTGAAACTGTAAGCCAAAATCTCAATGAGTACAAGTAATATGAATCTATTTCAGAAAAAAAAAATGGGTAAAATGTGACAACACTAAGAGAACTACCCATAATCTTTTGAGAACACTTTCTTGTTTGTGTCTATCTTTTTTTTTTTAAGAGAGAGAGAGAGAATTTTTTAATATTTATTTTTCAGTTTTCGGCAGACATAACATCTTAATTTTATTTTTATGTGGTGCTGAGGACAGAACCCATGCCCCAGGCATGCCAGGCGAGCTCATTACCTCTTGAGCCACATCCCCAGTCCATTGTGTCTATCTTAATAGATGATAAAAGAAGGGAAGTGTACTAGGAAGAGAGAAAGATGATTAGAACTTTCTTTCATTGGCTCAATGTTGCAATAAAGTCAAATGATCAGCCTCTGTAAGGTCTATAGTAGAGTGTAATAGTGAGTAATGCATTGAACATATCATACTAAAATTGCTAAAGTGACAGGTAACAAAAATGATGATAACTAATTTTAATGCCAAAGCTCTGGCTTGTAAATGTGCTATATGTAAGCACAGAAGAAGATAATTACTAAAATGCTTATCACTTCTGCAAAGGAGTTTCCTTTCACTTGTGAAACCAAAGTGGAACATGATGTTCCTCTTTCACTAGAGTTGGAGTAGGTGAATAAGTTACAGATCATTCTTTCAGGATTCCAGGGCTTCTACATAATGAGTTTCACTTAGAATATCCCACTCTATCTAGGTGGTCTGGGGGTTTAGGACAGGGTTGTTCCCAACATCTTAACATTAAACTTCAAAATGAGTCTATGTAGGTTTACAAGACTCTCATATTTTACATAATATTGCCTCTACCATGATTTTCATGTACAAGTTTTTTGATTGTTTGTTTTAGAACTTTTTTTAGAACTTTAGTGATAATTATTTTAGAACTGCTTTTAGAACTTTAGTGATAATCATTTCAAAATAAGTCAGTTATTTTCTACCATTTTGTTCATTTGCCTTTTTCTTAAACATGTCTGGTTTCATTTTCTCTAAAATTCACTTTAAATACAACATTCATCCATTCAGTGACTGAACACTTTGGACCTATGACAGAAGTTAGGCAAAGTACATTAAAAAAATAAAATATAAGATTAATAAGGGAAAGATAGGCATGAGTAGTGGGAACATGATGTTAAGGAACTGTCTATAAAATGGGCCCTTTGGGATGATTTCCACATGCTTACTCTTTTAAAAAGCAATTTACCTGAAGCACTGCCTGATTATAACATGATTATTATTTCAAGCAAAATGTTTGAAATTTTCCTGACTTCATTGCAAGAATCAGTGTTGGAAGGGTAGCTTTCACATCACCCCAGTAACAAGACTCCAGCCCTGTAACAAGATCATGTGTCAGAATTACAGATGAGAGAGAAATCATATGCTTTTTCAGTGCAGAGAGAGCAAATATTGCCAAAAGGGTGTGATTGGGAATGGCATAAGCAAGAAAATATTTTTTGAACTAAGAATAAATAAAAAAGAATGATACATGCATACGGTGAAACTATGATAAGCATAAAGCTTATTTTTAAAAGGAGAAAATTTTCCCTATTAACCATTTATTTGGGTATGAACTGAAATAAAGAAATAAAAATCATGATAATATAAATGATAACTGTATAGGTCCTAAATCTCTAATTTTACCACTAAGACAATAGTTTTTATACCTAGGATTTGAAGCAGGGAAAGAGAACATACTTCTGGATTTTTGTAAGGTCACTAAGTGCAGAATTTGATTGATTTATTCTTTAATTTAACAGAAAAAAAAATTTTACTGTTTATTGTATATGCTATGTGTTGAGAGGAACACTGGGAAGGTAGAGATCACAGGTTAGGAGTGGGAGATATATAAACAATCACATGACTGTGTTAAATATTCAAATATTGGCTAGAAAGAACACATATTCATGGCCAGGTGCCTTGGCCCATTTCTGTAAATCTAACAGCTTGGGAGGCTGAGGGAGGAAAATCTTGACTTCAAAGCCAGACTCAGAGACTTACAGAGGCCCTTGCAAAATAGCAAGACCACAAACCCTGTCTCTAAATAAAATATTTAAAAAGGGCTGGGGATGTGGCTCAGTGTTAAAGTGCCCCTAGGTTCAAAACAAAAGAAAACAAAAAAAACTGCATGTGCAGAATATATGGGCACTCGAAGGGGTAAATGATATACAGTTGTAAATAAGTATGATGGAGTCAAGGGGAAAGTGCTCAGAGAAGCACAGAAAAAAAAAAAAAACCCACTATAAAAATAAGTAACATGGGGTATGGGGATATAGCTCAGTTGGTAAAGTGCTTGCCTCACATGCACAAGGCCAAAGCTCTGGGTTCAATCCCCTAGTACACAAACACACACACACACACACACACACACAAAGAAAATTGGTAACATGAACTTGTGCCCAGGTTACTACAAAGAAAATCCAAATATGTCTATGAAAACTGAGAGGCAAATTAACTTTTCTAATCAAAGATAAAGATGTATGCAAAGTGATTCTAGAGTTTCCAATATAAATGGGTTTGTATATACTTTGGTTATAGAAATGACAAATTTATTTTCAGGTTATAACATTAGCATAAATAGAGAGTTAAAATTATAGATTTATACTCAGAAACAAAAAGGACAAATTCAAAGGAAATAAATTTTTAACTTTTTTATATGAAGCTAATATTTGAGGATGGTGGATTAGAATGAATATGCAAGAAGTGAACTGTAAAAAGATAAAGCAAGAAGACCAAGGAAGCACTCAAGTTTAAACTTACTGTGAAAGCAGGAATAAGGGAGAGATTTTATAAGAAAGAGCTAAAGGGGCAAATGATGATATTGTAAATTAAACTAAACTTCAAAAAGGAAAACTTTAAGGGGAAGTTTTCCATAATCACCAAAAACATACTGAGAGACGGCAAGGTAAAAATGTAAAAGGGATTTACACACTAACTGAACTTTGGAAAATTTGAAAAGATAGCTTTATTGAAACTGAAGTGTAAAGAACTCTCATTGGCAGAGTTTCATAAAAAGTTTACAGTGTGATTCCTCTGTTCATAAAATATAGGATTCCTTTGGAAAAACATGACAGTGAATTGATGGATAAACATAGCACAAAATATTTAGGCTAATAACCTGAGTGTTTGTAATAGAAGTAATTTAAGAATGTGCATCTTTCTCAGTGTAGATGATATTTGAACACATTTGTCATGGATGAGTAACGAATTAATACAATGGAAGCATAAAGACAAAAACATAGAAAAAAGAAAAAAAGAAGAAAGCTTAAATTAAAGGGAAAGCCTTGGAATCCTGTTGTGGGAAATGCATTTTCAAGTTTGTGAAAGAGATAAAATCATGCAGTAATGTAGTGAGGAGGTAGTTGAAATTTCATACTTGGAACTTCAAAAGGACTCAACTGGCTAATTGTGTTACCTTGTGGGAAAATAGAGAAAATCATGTGAGAAAGAATGAATAAATCATACAGGATGAACAGTCAGAGAATTCTGCTGGGATGTATTTGAGAAAAAGAACATTGACCTATTGAATGGAGATGGATATAGGTGTTATTAAGTAGGGATTTTTATAACAGAGAAGTTCTGAAAGATGAAAAGGTATAAGATTTAAGTACATCTGTTAGAAAAATGGTACAAAATGAGGACAATCATATTACTGAAATGTTTAAAAAATCAGGATAAAGCATGTCAATCAATAATGGTTTTAATAGTGGCTGAGGTAGGAAGGAAACTTAGAAAAATGAGATAATGTGAAGCAGGGAACGAAATTATTTTAAAAACACATTAGGATATGTCCTTTAAAAGGTGGTTTATCAATTTTTATGTGATACATAACAACTGTAGGAGATTTTTAAAGCCTTCTATGATACAGATGCAGATTGAGCTTGAATACTTTTATTTTGGTTAGATTTACCCATGGAATTCTTTTGCACTCTAAGTATTTAAAATTACTACTCTCGATAGAGTTATACAATATAAGTGTGTGGAATAAATGATGGGAAAAAATGTTGGAATAAAGTATAATAATAGACCGAATAGTTAAGGAGTTTAGAAAGCAGATGGTAGATAATGTTTAAAAGTTAGGAAACTGAAGATGTTTAAAGGGCTTATGTACTATTCCAAGTGTAACTCTCAACCTTGAATTTTGAGTGGACCTTGAACTGATCTCCTTATATGTAATTAGCTGAGCTCTTTCTGTAGGTCTCTTTTAATGACTGTATGTACTATCCATCAAATTCCACTGAACAGTAAATTTCTCCTGAACATGAAATGAATATTTCTTTCATGTCTACAGATTTTTAGCAAAGTGCAGAAAGCTCCATTGTATTAGTAGTTTAATAGAAACAAAGATTCCCATAGTGACTCCAACTAGATGGATAAAAGTAGTATTTCACTTGCTTAAACCACAACTTTTATTATGTGAGAAAATTAATATTCAAGGTTAGTAAATTTCTAGTAATGAGAAAAGTAAGTTAACAGTGAAATTTTTGTTTATAAAAAATATCCAAAAAAGCCATTTACTTCTTAAATTAAAAAAAAATCTATGAATGGTTGATTCCAGGATAACTTAATATTAGTAAAATATCTCAAACAAAGATATTGGTTATTAAAACCTTTTTTCTTAAATGGTAAAGGCTGTCACATGGGGGAGGATTGGATACATTTCTGAATGGGGTTATTTTAATATAAAAATAATTGGTCATGTAGATTGAACACAGAAGAAAAAAAGGACTTTGAACAATTCAGGAGGTATGAAAGCCATTAGATTCAAGAAGAAGCTGAAATAAGATCTTGGTAGCAGGCTACAGGCTAAGGAGAAAGAAACAGGAGGACAGCTGGCTTCAGAGAGTATTAGCTCAGATTCCCACACTGACAAGAATTGGCCAATTAACTATAAGAGGTAATGACATCAGGCATTCAATTTCCTTTGTGAGTTTTAAATTCCCTATGCATATTCAGATAGTTTGGTAGTCCCACTAGCTCAGGAAATAAGGGAAAAGTTTACATCTATTTTCCAAAGTTAAAGTGTAAGCAGAAGAAACCATAAAGACCTGGCTAAAGAAAAGGATATCCAGAAATAATGAAGAGTATCAAGACAAAATTTTAGAGGAAAATATGAAAAGTCAATGTAAGATGTACAGGCATTCCCCTCTGATGCAAGGCACTGTGGATGTTATTAATTTAGATATCAAGGGTCAGCCTGTGTAGCAACATTGAGACTTGGAGTGCATATCTGTTGGAACATCAGCTAAAACTACCTTCAATATGCTGCTACATACATAATTTACAGACAGAAATCCAAATACTGTGCATTTCAAGAAGCCAAATAGTGCTTTCCAAAATCAAAGTTCATCCAACAGTTTTCTTGTTCTTCCATTTTATCTCCCCTCAGTGACTGGCTTCTTAAAGGCAGCCTTAAAACATGACTTCTCTCTTCCTGTACCAACATGATTCCTTGTAGCAGATTCCCTAGAAAGATACCACCAGAATAGTTTTAGATTATAGCCTAATGAAAATAGTGTGTGTGTATATATACACACACATATTTCTATAGATATAGAAATATGTATATATGTATATATCTATTTTGGTCAATATATATATCACATGTTTATTTTCAACAATTCTAATTTTATATATATATATATATATATATATATATATATATATATATATATATATAT
>NW_026000108.1:25921242-25928432 GCF_001458135.2 Marmota marmota marmota | reverse complement strand
ATATATATATATATATATATATATATATATATATATATATATATATATATAAAATTAGAATTGTTGAAAATAAACATGTGATATATATATTGACCAAAATAGATATATACATATATACATATTTCTATATCTATAGAAATATGTGTGTGTATATATACACACACACTATTTTCATTAGGCTATAATCTAAAACTATTCTGGTGGTATCTTTCTAGGGAATCTGCTACAAGGAATCATGTTGGTACAGGAAGAGAGAAGTCATGTTTTAAGGCTGCCTTTAAGAAGCCAGTCACTGAGGGGAGATAAAATGGAAGAACAAGAAAACTGTTGGATGAACTTTGATTTTGGAAAGCACTATTTGGCTTCTTGAAATGCACAGTATTTGGATTTCTGTCTGTAAATTATGTATGTAGCAGCATATTGAAGGTAGTTTTAGCTGATGTTCCAACAGATATGCACTCCAAGTCTCAATGTTGCTACACAGGCTGACCCTTGATATCTAAATTAATAACATCCACAGTGCCTTGCATCAGAGGGGAATGCCTGTACATCTTACATTGACTTTTCATATTTTCCTCTAAAATTTTGTCTTGATACTCTTCATTATTTCTGGATATCCTTTTCTTTAGCCAGGTCTTTATGGTTTCTTCTGCTTACACTTTAACTTTGGAAAATAGATGTAAACTTTTCCCTTATTTCCTGAGCTAGTGGGACTACCAAACTATCTGAATATGCATAGGGAATTTAAAACTCACAAAGGAAATTGAATGCCTGATGTCATTACCTCTTATAGTTAATTGGCCAATTCTTGTCAGTGTGGGAATCTGAGCTAATACTCTCTGAAGCCAGCTGTCCTCCTGTTTCTTTCTCCTTAGCCTGTAGCCTGCTACCAAGATCTTATTTCAGCTTCTTCTTGAATCTAATGGCTTTCATACCTCCTGAATTGTTCAAAGTCCTTTTTTTCTTCTGTGTTCAATCTACATGACCAATTATTTTTATATTAAAATAACCCCATTCAGAAATGTATCCAATCCTCCCCCATGTGACAGCCTTTACCATTTAAGAAAAAAGGTTTTAATAACCAATATCTTTGTTTGAGATATTTTACTAATATTAAGTTATCCTGGAATCAACCATTCATAGATTTTTTTTTAATTTAAGAAGTAAATGGCTTTTTTGGATATTTTTTATAAACAAAAATTTCACTGTTAACTTACTTTTCTCATTACTAGAAATTTACTAACCTTGAATATTAATTTTCTCACATAATAAAAGTTGTGGTTTAAGCAAGTGAAATACTACTTTTATCCATCTAGTTGGAGTCACTATGGGAATCTTTGTTTCTATTAAACTACTAATACAATGGAGCTTTCTGCACTTTGCTAAAAATCTGTAGACATGAAAGAAATATTCATTTCATGTTCAGGAGAAATTTACTGTTCAGTGGAATTTGATGGATAGTACATACAGTCATTAAAAGAGACCTACAGAAAGAGCTCAGCTAATTACATATAAGGAGATCAGTTCAAGGTCCACTCAAAATTCAAGGTTGAGAGTTACACTTGGAATAGTACATAAGCCCTTTAAACATCTTCAGTTTCCTAACTTTTAAACATTTCTAATTGTGATAATGAGCTTATGTAGTAACCTACTAAAATATACTTACTCTATATTAAAACTACTAATTAATCCTGAAAATGTGTTAGCCTGTAATTGTGAAGTTTCTACAACTTAAATAAACTTCCCAGATAATTTGTGCTAATGGGGGAAAAATTCCAGAAGGAGATATTCTCAGTCTTTAGGTAATGTTACGAAATTAAAATTCTGTTTGTGTCTGTGAATGTACATATATATCACTAGCTGTAGTGTGTGTGTGTGTGTGTGTTTGTGTGTGTGTGTGTGTGTCTGTGAATATGTGTATTATTAGGTCTAAATTATGTGTGTGGAAAATGTACTGTTATTTAATTGTACTCAGTGAATATTTATATTTTTTTCTTATAATGGAAAACAACAGGAAAAATAGAAAGTTCTATATGTTAATTTTTCTATTTCTGTTTCAACCTACATAAACAGACAAAAACTTCATATGTGCATTTTTCTTTTTAGATTTTATGTTTGGGGAACAACAAAGTCTTGGTGCTCCCTTTATCACTTTCTGAACACTGATGACTTCTTGCCATTGTATCACCTAAGACAATTGTGACTTCTTTCTCTTTGTTCCCTCCTGAATCCTTCTTCCCTCCACTCCTTCCTCCCACCTGTTCCCTCACACTTCCCTGCCCTGGGTTTACCCTTAATCCATTCAATAGCATGCAACATGGCAGACCTTCATGAACTGAACTAATGTTGTCATACTGGATCACATAGATTTTTAAGATGAGTTTTTCCTCAGACACTATACTTTAGAGTCAGCCATTCCTTTTTAGAGATAAGTAATTTTATTTCTCCTTCATCTAGAAAATCTAAAATTTGAAACTCCACCTGCAAGAGTCTGAACACTAAATCATGAATTCTTTTTTTTAGGTTTTTATGTTTTTTTTCCTCATGATCTCAATTTTCATTTCCTCTCTGATTGTCTTTTCAGAAAGGATAGCATATCACAAACTATAAAATTAAAGAATACATAGGTAAAATTAAACATATAAAAATGGTATTAAAAATCTTTTGTTTCTCCTTTTTAAAATTTTCTTTTGTCTTATTAAGGTGCTAAGAGAAAATCTTCTTCTAATTCATCACACCAGCATGTTAGGGATGTTTGTTTTATTTATCTCCCAGGTAATTTTCTGGGAGTTGAAGTTGAGCTGAATGTTAGTCAAGGTCAGAACTTCTTATTTCCTAAGTAGTATTGTAATTTTTTTTAAACCAGGTGTTCTTTACCACTGAGGTACACTCCCAGATCTTTTATATATTTTTGTTTTGTTTTGTTTTGAGGCAGAGTTTATCTAAGTTGCTTAAGGTTTTACTAAATTGGTGAGATGGGACTCAAATTTGCAATCTTCCTCCCTTGGCCTCTGAGTTGCTGGGATTACTGGTGTGCACCTCAACCAGACTTCCAGATAGTATTTTAAAATTCAACATTTTAAATAAGAGAAAAAAAAGGCTGTATGTAATACAGTATAATAAGTCTTTGTTCTTTTCTTCTTAAAAGGTAGTGTTCCTTTAGAAACGATCAAGCATTGTTAAGTCTACAGATTTGAGAGATATTTTAAATAAAAAAGTATAAAATAGTTTGGTTATAACCATCCCATATATGCAAATACTTTTCTAAGATGAAGCTTACTAACAATTATTACATATAAGCATGCACTATTCAGATAAGTCATGATACACAGAAGGATTTCATCTGATCAGTATGCAAGTGTAGAGCAAAGTGGTCAGGGATATACTTTCTGGAGCTAGAATGTATGAGCTCAAATGCTGGGTACACCAGTATTTGGGCAAGTAGTTAGATCTTTCTGAGCCTCTAATCTATAAAATAGGAATGGGCATAGAGTTGACATGAGGGATATGTATGTATTAATTAAAATGTTTAGAATGGAAACTGGCCCATACTGAGTGCTATGTAATGGCGGTTAAAGTAACCTAAATGGGCAACCAGCCCTGGAGAATCCTTGAACAGACAGAGCCAATTAACATCATTAGGAACCTTAATCTCACCTCATTTGCAAATATAAATTAAACAACTTGAGTTATTTCTTGTAAAGGGCTATATCAAAGAAAAACTTAAGATTAATAATCAGAAAAAACAAACATAATAATGTAACTAGACTTACTAATAGGCTAGACTAAATAAGCAACTTCAAAACAATTAGCATTTTACAATGAGGCATTTTCTTTGCATTCATGCTGAAAAACCTGTGCCTTGTGCTTTCTCAGTGAAACAATTTCTCATTTGAAGCTGTCTAATGCATGAATTACTATTTGTTTAAAGAAACTTAAAAAAGTTTATTGTACCTTGGTTTACCTTTTTAACAGTAAATTCATTATTACTTTTTATATTAACCTAAACCCTAAAATATACAAATAAGAGGATCCAAGGGATACAACCAAACATGACATCTAAGAAAATAGAAACACACTAATATTATTTAGCAGACATGCTCAATTTTTGTATAACTAGGCTCAAAGTTATGACTGGCATAATTTTTTGTTTAAATATTTTCAATCTTCTATTGTAAACTTTAAACAAATTTTCCTCTTCAAATATGAAGATAATATAATGTCTTCTGGATTCCCCAAATTAATTTTTAATAGTCACATTTGCTCATCTCCAGTCTTAATCTTTTACTATTTTACTGGTGTTAGATTGATAAAACAATCAAATAATCTATTGATTAATAGATATATCTATTGATAAAATAGTATAATAATATAACCATCTGTTAATAAATTAATAAAATAATCAAGTTAGATTGATAAAATAATCAAGTGGTCAAAATAAAGAATCGCTCCTGTATGTTGGGTATTTCAAGAGCCAATGGGGTCATATTATTTTATTCACTCTCCAATTCATAAAGTACTAATTCATTACTCATTGCAAAGCAGAATCATGCTACTCACAATTAGGGGCAACCCAAAGCCAAATTTATCTACTAGATTCAATGAAAATTTCAAGGGTTCAGATGTGAAATACAACTTTGAACACAATCTGAGTACTGTCTTTTTTATCTCTGAGACTCCTCTTTGCCAATGGTGACAGAAATTTCATATTCTGAGCACCTGGACTGAGACTTTCAAAATGGCGTATTATTAACAAAGACCATGTACTTCTGCTTCCTTCTTAAATCAACCAGGATTATAACTCAGATCTTTTTACTTGGCCAGCAACTATTTTCCTCTATCCTTTACAGGAAACTGAGTGCATATCAAACCCTGGCTGCTTCTCTTCCTGGTAAATTCAATGAGGTTGAAGTGACTATGCTCTCTCTGAATAATATAAACAAAATGTTCTGATATTGATAAGAAAATAAATACAAAATGCTGATTATATCTAGGGATTACACATGAATCTGTGCTTCTATTTTAAAAAAATGGAAGTTATCATATTTTCTACTTGGAAATGTGGAATTATTTGAAAAAACAACATGCTGAAGGGTCTCTTTTGGTGAAGTAAGCAAAAGAGGATAACGTGTCTTAGAAACTAAGTTCCCCCTGGTTAAGTTTTAGATGAGGAGTTAACTGCACAGATTGCAAATAGCCTGCTCAAGCAGGCTCAGGATTCCTTAGGGCTTTGAAACAATTGCTGACCACAGCAAGTATTGAATAGGCTGTTTTGAATTTGTTTATAATTCTCTAGAGGATGAAAAAATTTTATTGTGTTAATTTTGGTCCATAGAGATTTAAGTCACTTCTCTTTTCCAAATTTAATACCCTAGGGTAACAATTGGCAGGGAGTTTAGAAAGATATAATTTTAATGAATAAATGGGCATAATAATTCTGAAAGCAAGGATCAAGGTTGTATGTAATCCCCTTGTAGTAAAATATTGGACTTTACATATGCCATATATAGACTTTTAAAAGAAAGGAACTCTAAGAAACATAATTTTCAAAAAATAAACAATTCTTAAATTTATATTTTAAATCTTTCACCCAACCACTCCAAATATCTCAGAGCAACTGGTCAATTGTTTTCTGAAGATGTTTTCTATTATTACCAAGATTGTTATGAAGATTACAAAAGGCAAGAGGTATCTAGAAATCCATGATAAAATTATAGAAGAACTGTTGAAGACATGTTGTGTGGGCTAAAATCAGTCCAAATAAAATTTTTTATGGTGCCCTTGGCTTTAAGTAACTGTGAACAGCATAAAGATAATTTGTATAATATAAATTATTACATAAGTACAGGAAAAAGAAAAGCAATCAGCTGGTAATATTTTAAGAAAATAATGGCTGGATAATTTAAATTTTTTCCAGATTTAACCCACATTTGAGATATACCATGCATATAATTGTTGTCTAGGATGTTCTTGAGGGGATGTTTGCAGAATATCCACAAACTTCTAATGCGTAGGTAAAATTTCATGAATGATATACTGTTGCATATATGATTCTATTTTTTAAATAAATGTTACAAAATCAAATCTTTTGGACCATTAATGAATCAATTAACCAAATAAATATAATAGAGTTGTAAAAGTACTAATTAATAGTGGTAATCACTCATTCAACAGATATTTATAGTGTGTTGTTATTAAGGTAGACCTTGGAGGATATGAAAATAAATATCATTATGATATACCTTCAAGAATGTTGCTAACAAGAAGATACCATGTATACACAAACAACTATAAAATCAAATAATAAATCTTATCACTGAAAACTTGATGCAAGTACTTGTGTTAGAACTGACCCCATATTGCAGCAAAAATCAAAATCCTTCCTACTAACATATTAATGTGTACTTTTCTTAATATGATGAAAACATTTATTAAAATATCATTCATAAATATGAACATCAAGGAGTGTTTTAATCTAAATGATTCTACTCGGGAATAGAGAAAGATGGCGGCGAGGGGAGTGCATTGCCCCCGTGTGCTGCTTCACTGTGTGGGAGTATGACAAGTCAGGACGGCTAAAGGATATCTTGTTAGGAATTTCCAGCAATAGTGGGGTGCTCCGGAACCTGGAGGAAGGATTTCCATCGCACGAGGATCGGCTACGGGGACTCAAACGCGAGAGGTTTGTCGCACGGAGGGTAACACTGCTTATTCAGCAAATCGCCCCGCGGCTAGAGTCTGCAGCGCGCGCTGGGAAACGAGGAGATAGCGACGCAGGGATACAGCGCTGCAGATTCTGCCAGCCGTGCAAGCACCGTACTCAGGGCTGAATTCTGGGTTCGAGAGGGGGGAAGGAAGCGGTCCATCTCGGTTCTCCACACCGGTCAGACCACAGAGGAGGCCAGCAGCCACCATGTTGGAAAGCTGATGTCACCATCCCTGTTTTCGACTGACCGCAGCTAATTCAGCCATAGAACAGGTAATTTCAGGCTGCCATTTGCCTGCGGCTTGCAGACAGATTGCTAGGGTTCAGTGCCTGGGTGCTTCTTAGAACCTGATCTTATTGGAGCGAACACTGAGCGCGGGGCGGCCGAGTTCCGGCTCCCGGAACCGCCCTGGCCCAGGGCTGCGGAGCCTGCGGAGGCTGCTTCTTGGACCCTGCTCCTATCAGAGCATACACCAAGCACTAA
>NW_026000108.1:25906302-25917535 GCF_001458135.2 Marmota marmota marmota | reverse complement strand
AGAAGGGGAATAGCTGGGTCAAATGGTGGTTCCATTCCCAGCTTTCCAAGGAATCTCCATACTGTTGAAGCTTGTTTTTCAAAAATATTTTTTAAAAGCAAACTTTAAAACATATACCAAAATATTATTAATGCCTACTGAATTCATATGCCAGCAATGACCAATACTTGGTCTTCTTATTTCATCTACATTCCTGTCTCCTTTCTACTTCTCTAAAATCCAAATTATTTAACCCACAAATATTTTACATGCATCTGTAAAAGGACTCAAAATAACAAACGAAAGGTGGGGAGGGGGGAGGGTGGAGGATGGGAAAGGCAGCGGAGCACAACAGACACTAGTATGGCAATATGTAAATCAATGGATGTGTAACTGATGTGATTCTGCAATCTGTGTATGGGGTGAAGGTGGGAGTTCATAACCCACTTGAATCAAAGTGTGGAATATGATATGTCAAGAAATTTGTAATGTTTTGAACAACCCACAATAAAAAAATTTAAAAAAAATGATTCTACTCGGAATATAGTTAGGTCCATAAGTATTCAACTTTTTAATTTTAATTTTTATTTGTTTTAATTATTTATACATGATAGTAGAATGCACTTTGTAACAGCATATATAATGGAATATAATTTTGCATTCTTCTGGTTGTTCATGATGTGTAGAATCACATTGGTTTATAGTTATATATGTAAATAGGATAATAATGTTGGATTCATTCTGTTTCCTTCCAATCCTCACACCTCCCCCTTCTCCTCACTCCCCTCTACATAATCTAAAGTAACTCTATTCTTCCTTAGCCTCTCCATTGTGAATTAGCATCTACATATCAGAGAAAACATCCAGCTTTTGGTTTTGGGGGATTGGCTTAATTTACTTAGCATGCTATTCTTCAGCTCCATCCATTTACCAGCAAATGCCATCATTTCATTCTTCTGTAAGGCTAAATAATATTCAATCATGTATATATACCACAGTTTCTTTATCCAGTCAGATGTGGAAGGGCACCTAGATTGGTTTCATAGCTTAGCTATAGTGAATTGAGCTGCTATAAACATTGATGTGTCTGTATCACTATAGTATGCTGATTTTAAGCCCTTTGAGTATAAACTGAGGAGTGGGATAGCTGGGTCAAATGGTGGTTCCATTCCAAGTTTTCTGAGGAATCTCCATACTGCTTTCCATCAAGGTTGCACCAATACTTTTAAGATCAGTCTCACTGATTTTGAAGTCATAATTTTATATTTAAAAATATCAATTATTTTCTTTTTCTGTTGGAACCCTTTCAAATGATATCTGAATATGACATACTACACTGCCCATCTCCTAAATCCAGTTGTCTGCAAATGACTCCAACCCTTTCCAAAGTTTCATTTTCAAATATTAGGCCTGTTCTGGTAAAGACATGTTTGAAATAATGCCCCAAATCTCCATACCCTTCTATAATCCCCTTTCTTAGAGGATAGATGTATAGACCTGATGGTATATCAGTCCTGCGGTTGTTATTTGTTGCCACAGTCTGGCTGGGCACAAAATAACCGAACCACCACAAAAGCCTTGTAGATTCCAACAGCAACTCTTTATTCTCGAACTGTCACTGGCACTCTACACGCATGTTCTGGGGAAATCCACACCTCCCCCGGGCTCTGCGTCCCAAATACTCTTAGAACCCCGCGAGAACTCAACGGGAACTCAAGGAGCGGGCGCCTGAGGCAGCAGGATACGCCCTATTCCCAGCAGGATCCACCTTAAACCTGGAACTGCCCTATTCCCAGTAGGATCGACCCTAAACCCAGATCCACCCTAAACCCGGATCCACCCTGGTCCTTGAGCAGGGTCACCTTTCTCAAACATTCATGCAATGTCACTGCAAATGACCTGCGTCCAAGGCAAGCCCATTTCCACAATGGAGACTCCTCCCTCTAAGCAACATTGGGTAGGCTGACAAGGAAATTGCTATGCATCATTCCTACTTGGCTATGGCTCTCAGCAATTTGCGAATATCTCAATTTGATTGATGTAATGTGATTTATAAAAGCATGGTCATATAGGCTGTGTGAATTTATAGAGAGGAAATGATCAGAATGGTTCAGAGAGAAATTCTGATGTATTCTGCATCCTTACTCAGGAAACCTGATGCACCTTTCCCAAAAGTTTTCAGCTACCAGAGTCCTTCTTAATCGGAACCTGGTCTGCCTATGATGTTCCAATTTGCATTCTCCATGTAAGCTCCTGTTGATAGAGACCAACAGAAGCTTAGATTATATTGGAAATGAAGAAAAAGGAAGATAAAAATTAAACAAAATCAAAATAATTAATGCAGAATGTTAACTAGATAAGTAGGCATTTATTTTTTCCTACTATTTTTTTCTGAAGGATATAATTGACATCAAACTCTACATTTACAATAAAAGAAAATTCTGTAGAAAGGAGGAAAGATAATGTCCATAATATCAATAAAAAAGAACAAGAAAAGAAAATAAAGTAGTGAAAGTTATTTAATCTAAATACTATAAATAAAATTTATTTTGTTGTATTTAAGACATTGATGCTCATATACATGCATGTATCTAAGCAGGTGGCATGTACATGTGCAGGTGCATGTATAATGCATGTGTATGTATAATGTAATGCAAATCTGGACAAATATGTATTGCCAAATATTTATTGGACTGAATGAATGCTACTTATATACTTGTGTGCATGTGTATATAGTGGGTCTATGTGTATCCATACATTATGCATATATAGAGGGTGCATGTATATTGGTACAGTGTGCATATAGCATCTATAGAGATAGGCCTCATCATCATGGTTTCACTTGATGAATTTTCTACTTCACCATGGTATAAAAGCAATACCCATACAGTAGAAATTAGAACTTAAATTTTGAAATTTTATCTTTTCCCAGGATAGTCATATGTACTACAATACATTCTGAGCCATGGCAGCAAGCCTCAGCTCCCATTTACCTCCATAATCATAACCAATACTGTAGAGCACACTGTGCTGCTAAGCTATCATGGTCACAATTTGAGTGTATTAAGTGAATTTTTGACCTATAATATTTTCAACTTGAGTTTAATCATTATGTAACCACATCAAAAGTAAGCATCTGTATAATACACATACACAAACACATATGAATAGAATACATATACATGCACACATATATATAGCTATTGTGTGTGACTGTGTATATGAAGGTATTAAGCACTTGTGCAAATTACATACAGGGTGGCAAGATAGTATTTGTAAAACAAGTACTCCTGCTGGATTTAATCACCACAAACAATAAGTCTCCTTAAATCTGCTACAAACAGCATTTTGGTGCCTTTTATTAGTGGATATATAAAGATCCCTTTGAATTTTTAAAATTCATTGCTGCTGCTTTCCTTACAAGTGTTGGTACAGCAATTTTCTGACTGACCTACATTTCTCCAGATTACTCTAATACTATGCCATCCTTCTTTCTGCTAGTGGAAGAATGCACTCGGGCAATAGAGTTGGAAAATTAGTAATTACTTTTTTTCCCTATGACTACAATTGAATACATGCTTTTCCAAATTCCCATTCTGACCAACTGCTCCATTTCTAGGTAAAATAAACCCACTCCTTTGCATTCTTCCTGACTGAGATAGCTATGCTAAACCGTCACCCACTACTTCTATACTGGGAATCTAATATCCCTTCACTTGAGGCTGTAACTCTTTTCAAAACCAAGGGACCTTCAAAGAACATGTATCTGTGTCTGTGTCAGAAACAAGAAGGGCAAGGCTTTCACCCATGTTTGTATCAGTACAATAGTCAGTGTAAGCCATATCAGCCAAAAATTTTACTTGCAAACTCTAACCTCAAGTTTTCTGTGGTTTTAGGTTTCTTTTTAACATAGATTTATGCTTTTATTTCTTGTTTAGAAAAATAGTAGTGTGAGTAATGATTAGTAGGTATCTGCATATGTGAATGTGTATTTATGTATGCCTAAAAGAAAAGAAATACTTAGGGTCTTAAATGTTTTCCACAGATCCCAAGCAACCTGTGTTTGCATTTGCAATCACTATTTCTAGTAATTGGCTATGCTTATGTGATTGCTTCTTGAGTTTGTCATCTCTCCATTTTTGTTGTTGTTGAAAGAGAATTGTTCTGGTATTACTCTGCCAGAAAAACACACAATTGCTTCATGCTCCCGAGCATACAGCTGTTTAATTTTTACTCAGTACTGAGACTCTTAAGAATGTTTCTTGAATTGTCAGTTCTCTACTTGAAGATATTCAAGAAGAAGAATTACTTTCATATGAACATTATGGATTTAAGTAGCCTGAAAATATGGATAAATTTCTATTGCCAAGTATTTACTGGACTGCAGGATTGCTACTTATATACTTGTAATATTATATAGTTTGAAACTAGATGGTCCCCTCTGAACATCATGTTAACATTTGATACACAAGTTAACAGTGTTGAGAGGTAGTGGGACCATCAGGAGATGATGAGGTCATTAAGAATTAGTGCCTTTCTCATAGGAATTGGTTTGTTTCCATGAAAGCAAGTACTTATAAAACAAGGATGCCATTCAGGTTTTCTCTTTTCTCCATGCAGTATTCATATATGCTCCTTTGTTCCTCTGCTTTCTTACCATTTTATGATACAAGATGAGGCCCTCACCAGATCATGAAAAGGTACTAGCACCGGGTTTAGACTTCCTAACATACAGAACCAAGAAACAAAATAAATCTCTATTCTTTATAAATAACCCAGTATCCAGTATGATATTATAGCTACAAAAAATGAACAGGAACTCCACCAAATATCTATAATAAGCAAACAATTACTACAAAAGGTATTTAACAATCAATTATTAGAGAATGCAAATTCAAGTCTGAAGGAATTTCTATAATATATCAGATATAATACCTAACTCTAGAATACTAAAGCTTTCAAGTGTTAATCAGGCTATGGAACAACCAAAAACCTCAATCAAACACTGCTGCCTGGAATGTAAAATGCTATAAACATTTTGCAAAATTCTACAAGTTTCTTAAAAATTTAAACATACACCTATCATGTACCCTAACTAACCCATTACTCGCTATTTACCCGAGAGACATAAAAGCATATATTCATGGAAGACTTTTACATGAATGTTTATAGAAGTATAATTTTTAACAACTTCAACATGGAAATAATAGCATCTATCAACACGTGAAAAGGTAAAAGTTTGGAATATGCACACAGTAGGAAATTAATAATAAAAATGAATGAATACATAAATATTCACGAATAAATCTTAAAATAATATAGTGTGGAAAATATATACAAAATAAATATAATGTTTTTTTATAATGTTTTACTGCATGATTATACTTTTATGAAGTTCTAGAAAATCCAAATTAATTTATATTGATAGCAAACAGATCATTGCTTACTTTGGGATTAGGAGGTAAAGGAAGGATTAAAAGTTATCAGAAGATGATGGAGCAAGGAATGTCAAAGTAGCACAGGACCTTTTTGAAGTGACCCATGTTCATCATCTTAATTGAATTCTTGTCATGTAAAAATTGTTATATGCCAATTATACCTCAATAGAGTTGTGAGAAGGGGGAATACTCTGAAAAGTGTTCTTTTTCAGAATCAAGTGGACATTGCCTTCTGAGTTTCCATCTTGCTCAGACAAAGCTAAAGTTTGTTTAGCATTACTTATGTAAATTAGCAGCCTCAAGTGCTCCAAAGATGAAGACAAATGAGGCATTTTTAGAATTTTTAGAATCATTTCTGGAATATACTCCTCGGATTAGAAGCTCTCAATTAGTAGCTGGCCAGTCTTTAGACAAATATTCTGTTTTAGAATAACTAACTCCCCCACAAAATAGATTCATATAAGCAAACATGCACACCCACACATCAACTCACCCACACACTATCTATTCTCTGTCAATGCCTAGATATTTTAAAGTGAAGTATAAAATAATCATCAGGCATTACCTAATTTATCTTAGTCTTATTTTCCATTTTAGTGAAAAATAATGAGAGTGGAGATTGAAGATGGCAAATTAGAGGCACCCAGCACTGGCCTGCTTTCCCATAGGTTAGAATCAAAATGAGAGGAGTGTAATTGCTTGTTGAGGTAAGCAGTTGTGTGAGCATGCTGGAATACAGTGGAGTAGACACACAGACTTAAGGAATCCCAGAGATTCTGAGTAGTGGAAGACCCGGAGAAAGGGTACCAAGCACAAACCACAGCTCTGCAGGGATAAGAAGAGCTTACCCTTGGAGGGAAAAGAGTTGGCGAGGGAAACCAAATGAGCTTCACTACATGGGATAGGGCACTGTACATCATATTGAGACCCCAAAGACAATGTAACTGTCCTGGCTTGGGGAGCAGCCACCTCAACAGTCTGTTTGAGTTAGGGAGAGAATAAAATATAACCACTGAAAAATCCATGTGGTGGGAAACCAGACAGTCATACAGAGGAAAAAACAAAGGGCACTTCCTTTTGAAATTGGTGGTTCAGGAGTCTAGCAGTCAGAGAAAGGGGAAGTTAACATTCCAGCAAGATTTTACTTCAGGAACCAAATTTAATGGAATCATGGATAGTGGTCTCACTGGGTACTGTTGTCCTTCACACGCAGAGTATGACTTTTTTTACTCTAATGCTACTCTCCATGCATGGGGCAATAAATGATAAACAGAAGAATTCGAATTAGCCCCATTCACAGAATATGTAGCCCAAAGGGCTTAGGAGAAAATCTTTATAGAATTCTCCAATCTATTCTTAGGTTGCTGACAATTGTGGTACCTTGGTAATCCCTTGCTTGAAGCATGCAGCCCAAGAAAATCTACACTTAGGAGCTGAATTTTCTGTTAAGTAGTTCCAGTGAGCAAAGCAGCTGAGAGGAATTCCAAGAAGCTTCAAGTATAAATTATTCCAATATTCATCAAGGTAGCATCACAAAAGAAAGATAAGGGGACAATTAATACCCCGAGTGGCTGTGTCCACATAGCACACAATCTAAGACTGGAAGAGAAGCTATTATATTCATTAATTATGAACATTTTCTCTCACATCTCTACATACTAGTATCTTAGTGAGGAAGATATTTTATGTGTTATTAATACTTTCAGTATTGCTAGGGTTTTCCTTGTTTTTTTTTTTTTCTTTATCTTAATTTTCAATGTTTCCCTTTTGTTTTCTTTTTACTTTTTGTTTGCATTCTATTTAAAAATTTGTTTCTAAAAATTCTATAGCTTTTAATTTTATTGTATGCTAGTTTCCCTGTTTTGTAGCCATTTTAATTGCTGTTGATATTGTTTTTATTGCATTTTTAATTTTACTTTTCTTAATTTTTTTTCCTTTTTACTTTTATCCTTTTTTCTTCTCTTCCCAAGATCATATTATAGTCAAATCACCCAAAGTACAGAAGAAAGCATATTAGCAGCTACAAGGTAAAATCAGCATGCCACATTTAGGAATAAATTATTAGAACCACAGCATATTTTTCAGCAGAAACTTTAAAACCAGGAGAGCATGTAATGATTTATTTTAAATTCTGAAGGAAAATAATTGCCAGTAAAGATTATTAGTATTCTACCAGTAAGGTTATCCTTCAGAATTAAATAAGAAATAAATACCTTCCAAGGTAAGCATAACTAAATTCATAACCACTAGACCAGCATTACAGAAGATAAATAAGACCCTTCTACAGCCAGATGATGAAGATGAGCACAATTGTGATAGTATGGGCAAGAAATGAACATAGGAGATTCAAAACAACCAAAGAAAGTTAGCAAAATGAGAGAACAATTTCACAACTTTCAGTAATAACCCTGAATGGAAATGGTCTTAATTCACCCAGTAAAGATACAGACTGAATGACTAACTTAAAAAACAAGACCCAACAATTTGCTGTCTGCAAGAAACTCTATGCAACTTCAAAGACATTCAGAGAGTGAAAATGAGAGAAAGGGAAAAGATATTCTAAGAAAAAGGACCTGAAAGCAATCAGGAATAGAAATACTTATATCTGACACAATATATTTTAAGGCACACCTGATAAGTTAAAGGTCATTACATATTGATCAAAGGATAGTTCATTAAAAAGATATAATGATAATTAGTATATATTCCTCAAAGATTGGAACACCCAATTATAACCCTAATACAGAGGAACAAAATCAATAGGAAGTATGATTATAAAAAGGGAATTTATTATGTTGGCTTACACAACCATAAGCTGGATAGTCACAATTACTGTCTGCAGGCTGAAGAGCTGCAGAAACCAGTAGCTGCACAGTCCAGAAGCTGAAGCCTCAGAACAAAAGTGACCAACAGTGCTACGCCAGTCAAAGATTGAAGGCTTTCAGAAACTCCCTGGAGAATCACTGGCAGAGTCAGTCTACTTTGGAAGAATAAGAAAGCAAGAGTTCCATGTCCTCAGCAGCAATCAAGAACCTGCTCAAGAAGAATTGAGCTTGCATATGCTGCTGCTGCTTCCTTGTTCTTTCAAATTTATCCCATCCAAGCAAACATCCAATTGGATGGTGTTGCCTATACATAGGGAGAGTCTCCACTGCAGTTCATTATCCCACCTGTCAGTCATTCCTAGATACACCCTCTTTGACATACAAAAAAGACTCAATCTTTGGCACATATTAATCCAACCAAGTTGACCATTCAAATTAACCATTATAACCATTTAAAAAAAAAACAGTACTGGATATAAAGGGAGATATAAGCCACTATACAATAAGAGTGAATGACTTTAAAAATCCACCCTTGCAAATAGATCAATTGTCTGGCAAAATGTCAATGAAGAAACATCAGAGTTAAATTGCACTACAGACCAAGAGGACTTAACATATATCTACATAATATTTAATTCTCAAACTAAATACACATTCTTTTCATCATCACATTGAATTTTTTCTATAACAGACCACATATAAGCTTGAATAATAGAATTAATCTTTTGCATTATCAGATAACACTAAAATAAAACTAAAAATCAACATAAGATAAGCTACTGAAATTACATAAAAATGTGGAAATCAAACAACATGCTTTTGATTGAACACTAAGTCATGCAAGAAATCATAGAGGGAATTTAAACAATACTAGAATCAAATAATAATGGAAACACAACATACCAGAAGGTATTGGATGCAGCAGAAGCAACCCTAAAGGGGAAATTTATAGCAATGAGGGCTAACATTAAGAGAAATATAGATGAGAGAGATAGATCAAATAAATAATCTAATAAGTCATCTCAATCTCTTAGAACAATAAGAACAAACTAAACCATTAAACCCAATATTTCAGTCAGCTTTTTGCCTCTGTGACCAAAAGACCTGACAAGAACAATTAAAAGAGAACAAGTTTATTGGGGGTTCATGGTTTCAGAGGTCTCAGTCCATAAGTGCCCTGGGCTCACCGTGAGGCAAAACCTCATGGCAGAAGAATGTGGTGGAAGAAAGTGGCTCAGAACATTTCACCAGGAAGGAGCCAGAGGGAGAGGGAGGGAGAGGGAGAGAGAGAGAGAGAGAGAGAGAGAGATTTTCCCTTCACCATAGACACAATATATATCCCAGAGGCAAGCCCCCAATGATCCACCTCTTCCAGCCACATTCTACCTGGATACAGTTACCACTCAGTTTATCCCTCTCAGAGGATAAATGTACTGATTAGGTAAAGGCTTTCATAACCTGATCCTTTCACATATTAGCTTTCTTACATTGACTCACCCATAAGTAAGGTAACACTGTCTTCACACATTTGGAGGTTCATCTCATATCTAAACCATAACACTTAATATCAGGAGAAGGAAAGAGATAATAATAATAATAATAATAATAATAATAATAATAATTCCATTAAAAATTAAATAGAGTTTAAAAGAACAATTTGAAAAATCTATTTAAAAAGACTTATATCTATGGAAAGATAAAATTTGCAAACCTTTAACTAATCTAACCAAAAGAAAAAGGGAGAATATACAAATAATTAAAATTAGAGATGAAAAGGAAGGTACAACAGATACCACTGAAATTCCAAGGATTGCTAGAAAATATTCTGAAAAACTGTATGCCAATAAAGTAGAAAACCTAGATGAAATGGATACATTTCTGGACACATATAACCCACAAAATGTAAAACAAGAAAAAATACAAAACACAAATAGATCAATAACATGTAAGGAGACTGAAGCAATAAAAAGTGTCCCAACATATAAAAGCACAGTACCAAATGAATTCACTGCTAAGTTTTACTAGACTTTTAAAGCATTGAAACTAATGCTCCTCAAACTATTCCAAAAAATAGAAAGGGAAGAAACTCTTCCAAAATCATTTTATGAAGCCAGTATTACCCTACTAACAAAACCAGATATTTACATAATATAAGAAAGGAAAACTATGGAACAATATCCCTGACAAAGATAGATACAAGTCCTCAATAAAATGCTTGCAAATTGAATTCAATAACACATTAAAAAGATAAAATACCACGATCATATGGGTTTCATTACAGGAGTGCAAGCATAGTTCAACATAAGCAAGTTGATAAATGCTATATAATTCATAAGTGGAATCAAATATAAAACATCATATGATCATTTCAATAGATAGAGAAAAAGCCTTTGATAAAATTCAACATCCCTTTGAGATAAAAACATAGAATAAATGTTATAAAACGATTCATGTCTCAACATAATAAAAGCTACTTATAATTAACCCTTAGCCAGCATCATACTGAATTTGGAAAAACTAAAAAAACATCCTTTAATATCAGGAAAAATTCAAGGGTGTGCACTCTCACCACCCACTTTTAATATAATTCTTAAAAATTTAGCCGGAACAATTAGTCAATAGAAAGACAAAAATGAGATACAAATAGAAATGGAGAAAGTTAATTTTACACCAGCGTGGTTGTGATTTGATTCTATACTTGGAAAACACTAAAGACTGCACCAAAAGACTCTTTTTTTTTTAATCAGCAACAGTTTTTTTATTTTTTTATTTTATTTTTTTTTTGCATCAGTGTATTTTTTTTATTGGTTGTTCAAAACATTACAAAGCTCTTGACATATCATATTTCATACATTAGATTCAAGTGGGTTATGAACTCCCATTTTTACCCCAAATACAGATTGCAGAATCACATCGGTTACACATCCACATTTTTACATAATGCCATATTAGTAACTGTTGTATTCTGCTACCTTTCCTATCCTCTACTAT
>NW_026000108.1:25881544-25904664 GCF_001458135.2 Marmota marmota marmota | reverse complement strand
ATATATATATATATATATATATATATTTGTATTTGGCACTTTGCATATGTTGTAGCTGTTCCTGTTCTTCATTTGCCTATTTGACCTAAAGCTGTGGCACAAAGACATTGTCCATTATCCAGTGACCCTGAAGTTGTGGTGAAGTGAATTAGTGTAAGCACTCCTGGGCTCAGTGACATGAATGACTGCTTTCAACAATAAGAAGCACTGTAATTATTCTCTGTAAAGATGCAAAAGCCAGCAAATTGATACATTTTTTTTGTCAATCAATAGTTCATTAGAATTATACAGTGGAGAATTGCAAAAGAAAACTTATAATGAGACACTAACTTCTTTTCACTGTGAATCTAACCTCACTGGTAGCCTTAGAAGACAGATCATCATTAAAACTTCAGTCATAAATATTCTAGTAATATTTTTCCTTTGGGCATTGCCAGAATTATCTCATGCATCCCTTCTTTTCCACTTTGCATGTCTTTGAATGTTTGCAATAATTACCAATGTGTTTCTCTCCATAGGAGTATCTCTGTAAGTGAACAGATTCATATTTCTCTGTTTCTGCCATGATTTATTATCTCCATGTTCCTATGACCACATATAGGACTGTGTGTAATTTTTTGCATAAAGGAACTATCAATATATCTATGTGTATACCGTTTGTGCATATATTTGTTCATTATGTTTGTAAAAGTGACATCTGATAAATAGCCCAGTCAAGGCTGAGCCAGGGGGATTGTAGAGAATTTCAGATGATAATTACTCATAAGGGCATTTACAAATTCTAGGGCTATAGTGTACTTTGTAGTATCTGACCACATGTGAGTATATTATGAATTGAATACAGAGTCTGGCTCTCTCTGTCCAGTGCTAAAGTACCTTTTTACTTCAGTTGGGACATCTGACTATTGGAAAGATTTTGATAATTTTATTTAGTTTTTAAATGTTAAGATAGCTAGTAGGAAACAAATTATAGAGCTCATTAGATTTGTGTTCCAATTATTGATTTCCCATTTTCTTGACAGCTTTGACTGACTGAGCTATTTATATCAGATATAAGTAAAACAATCCCTCACATAAAACAGTTGTGCTACATGCCCTGTAAATGCATGCACATAGCTCTATAGAATGTTGATACCATCAGTGACTACATATGTTACTTTGAGAAAATCATGGGAAATCCCTGAACCTCAACTTCCTCATCTGTGTAATGACTACAGTCAGTAATCTAATATCTACTAATCAGAGTGAGGAACAATAGTGCAAAATAAAATCATGTAAGGATGCAAGATATAACCCAGATCATAGGGACAGCACAGTTCTTGGAATGTAAAAGGTACTAAATAAATATTGTTAACTTTATGTTACTATAAGGAATAAAATAAGAAATACAATGCATATATCCTTAAAGTAAGGGTATATATACTAATAAAATAAAATTCTTGCTGTGGAATTCTAAGAAATTAGAGGCATTTTTTTTGCACAAATTTTTATCTTCACAATTAAAGGGAAGTGAAAGCAAGACTAATAAAGAATAAAAATGTGCTTTTAAGGTGGTACTGAATTTCTTATTCAATCAAAACTACAGAATCAAAGTTCTGAAAGAAAAAAAAGAGCTCATTATTCTTAACTATTTGCAGGAGTCATTCTTTGGGATCCTCAGATGCATCATAAAACATCTTACTGCAATAATTTCTATTAATTATCTTTTACTACTACCACACATTAGAAAGGGGACATTTCTATGACACTCCATCATATATATATACATATATACGTATATATATGTATGATATATATAATATATATAATTTTATATGTATTTAATTATAAATTTGAGACTTACTCACACTTAGCTGTGTAAGGTCTTTTATTTCTCCCTTTAGGGTCCACATTAACTTCTCTGTCAATGGAGGTGAGCATGAAGGCAACTCAACTATGTCAATAAATTGACAGCAAAAAGTTTCAAAGCCTAGGAATTATATGCATTAAAACAGATAATATCTTAAAGAGAAAAATATGTCTGCTAATGTACAAGTAAGAATATTAAATTTATTTATAACACACAGGCATATTGAATTAATTCAAAGTTGTCAGCCAACTTAATCTTCTTCTTACTAGCACTTTTTAAACACAACTTAAGTAATTACTTTCTAGGTATTTATTTTCTTTCATATATACCCTCATCTTTGAGGGCACATTTATTTTTAAGCTACTTATTCTAAATAAAAGAATTAATTTATACATCAAACAACAGGATCTAGCTTTCATGGATTGCTTATGCCACCCTTTCTAATGGTTTCATCTTTCTTAATGTGGCACCACAAGTGACTTTTATTTAGCATAGTAAGCAAGATCTATAATGGTGAAGAGAAGTGAGCACAAGACACGCAAAACCAAAATTGGATTTCTTCTTAAGGATTACTTTAAGTATTCTATCCAATAAATATAAAAAGTACTTATAGATCAAGATACAGATTAAAACACATTATTCTATTTCATTGTGAGAAATATGATTAGAGTAGCTAAAAAACAAACAACAAACATGAGTCTTTTCTTCATATGCTTATTTCTGTTTTCTAAATTCTTTGAGATTTTCCCTGACTGTCATAGGATAGAATTACAAGGTTAAACCTTGAAAGAGATCTTGGTTCCTCTATACCAATGGAGCAAGAGAGACAACGGGCTTTGTATAGTGAATTCTGTGTTTGGGTGTTTGGGGATAGAAAGGGAAATTGGCTATTTAATAAATAACAAAAGGTCTGTCTTATTTTGCTTACCATGTTACCAATTTTCATTCTTTTATCTGCAAATGACCTAATTTTGCTCTTCTTTAGGGCTAAATTGTTACCTCATTTTCTTTATCCATTCATTTGTCAGTGGCACATAGGTGTGTTAAATAGTTTGACTAATGGGAATTGCACTGTGTTTGTATGTATGGCTGTAATAGGCTGACTTTCATTCTTTTGAATAAAACTCATATTTCTTCTCAAATATAGAAGCCAGAGAGAAAAGAAAAAAAAATATGGGGTCCTATGAAAACAGAAGAGGACCAATAGTCTAGGAAAACGGGAACAGATGAGGAGAGGGGGGAAGGAAAAGGGAAGCTACTAGAGAATAAAACTGAAAAAATTATGAGCATGTACACATACTTCACAATGAATCCCACTATTGTTTATAGTTAAAATGCACCATTAAAATTTAATACTAAAATAAACCTATTCACAAAATAATAAAAATTTAATGAAAAAACATAATCAAGTGCCATATTCATATATGTTACTATAATAACATTTACCAAAATACATTCATAATCTAATAAATTGTATTTTATGATATCAGTATCTATTATAAGTTTTAATAGAAATATAAATGTTGAGATATTATGGGTGATTTTTTTGTTGAAATGAATTTAATTTTCATTAACACCAGCCACATATTACTGTATTAAATCTGATGGCAGTGTACTCTATTTCTTAATATAGTGGTGCCCAATAGTTTTCTTTATTTTCATGCCATTTACTTATATAGAGCTCATTAAATCATTTATTTTGTTCTTTTTTTTTCTTGCACAGGGAATTGAACTTAGGGGTGCTTTAGCACTGGGCTACATTCCTTGTCTTTTTTCATTTTTTTCTGTTTTGAGACAGAATCTCACTGTATTGTTGATGTCCAACTAAATTGCTGTGACTAACCTTGAACTTGCAATCCTCCTTGCTACATTTACAGTATGTGCCACCACATCCGGCTTTTAGTCACAAATTTTACCTACAAAGACATCAGTCCAAAGACCACATGAAAGAATCATTTGATCCCCCAAGTGAATGTCAGATTACTAATTCATATCTACCTTCAAAACAACTCCATATACAAATCTATCTCAATGTGCCATGTAGAATGTTAAAATGTTTCTGAGCTATCCAACTAAAATCCTGGAAACTGTCAACCTGTTCACATATAACTTCTATTATTACATATTTGCATGGTTGATCTGAAAATAGTAGAGTAATCTAAGTGAACTTAATGGAGTTACACCAACCCTTTAGGAGCAAAGATTTGTCCAGTTGTAGGAGAAGATGTCAGAGAACTTTCAATCATG
Organism: Marmota marmota marmota; assembly: GCF_001458135.2. Taxonomy (NCBI): domain Eukaryota; kingdom Metazoa; phylum Chordata; class Mammalia; order Rodentia; family Sciuridae; genus Marmota; species Marmota marmota. The sequence goes on along the minus strand of NW_026000108.1, from coordinate 25,900,568 downwards.
TGAGGGAGGGAGTCCACCTTGGAGGCTTTGAAGAGTGACAAGGAAAAAAGTTTATTGGCAATCTGTGAAATCTAAGAGCAGCCATGAGCTGAGAACCAGCAAAGAAAAAGAATTCTCAGTCCTACCTGCAGTAGGAACTGAATTTAGCCAGCAAATTTTATAAGCTTAGAAGCAGCCTAACCTAGAATTTACCTTCATTTTGACCTAGCAGTACCATAGTGAGAGAACTCAGTGGAGCCTATCTAAAAGTCTGTTTTATCTAACTGTAAGAAAATAAATTGGTGTTAGTTTAAAATGCTAGTGTTGGTAATTTCTGTTTTCCAGCAATAGAAAACTAATTCAGTCTAATCAGTTTTATCAAGATTTTTGAAGCAGACCATGTTTTTCACGTGAAACTTATGTATAAAGTCAGTATGTATAACTTGTATCAGCAGGATTTTACAAATTAAAAAGGTATTAATCCCCACGCAACAACTCAGACCCTCACATTGTTCCATGTGGTACTGTCAGTGAATCTTCAGAATTCCAGTAGAATACTGTTTGAGTCTTTAATACAAGAGTCAAATATTAGAAGAGTTTCATATTAGAAGTTCATTCTGTTTGCTCCTGGTTTAGGATACAAGCAGCTTTACTAGCCACTTGGATTTACCGAAGTCTAGACATAATTTTTATCTCTATCTTAATTAATAGCTCCTGCAGCCAAATTCTCACAACTGCAATTTGTATTTCTCATTGTAAACAGAAAATATGATTCTGCCAGATCTGAACTTCCTTTTGGCTCAAATTGTAAGAAAACATAAGAAGCAGCACGTGATGGCACACATCTCACATTGAAATGATTTCTTGCTAAGCTGAAGTGCATGCAAAAACACTATCTTCCCACACAATTCCTTAAACCATGGACATTTTCATGCATAGAATTCCTCATTAGAAAAAAAGAAAGAAAACAACAAAAACAAGAAGGAGCTATGCTGTAGCAGAGAAATAAATTCTTTAAACAAAAGATCCTCAAAGGAAAAAAAAAAGATTCTTGAGAAAGTATACAATTTTTAATTTTAAAACTCAGCTTAAAAATTGAAGCATGCCTTCTCAATGATACTCAGAAGAAAGCTCGAGTAGATTTATTTGTACAATGATTATTGGGGCGCTTATCAGCATTTGAAATTTATTAGCAAATATTCTCTAAGCTGAATATGTACATGTACACTTTCTCTTTTCAAGCATGAGACATTTTTTTTTTCTTTTTTCTTTCACTGGAAGATGTTTGTTGAGCTCAAACAGAACTTTGAGACCATAGATAATCAGCTGAATAAATTTAGAGAGATATTTTCCCTGGCTGATGGAGAATTCCTGCATAGCAAAACAACACCCTGCTTGCTTTGATAGGAACATTACTGTACCTCTTTATGAATGCTCTAGTTTATAACTGCTCCTAGCATGGCTTCAAGCAATTATTAGTGAATTGTTTTGGATGCTTCTTAATATAATTACATCTCCCAGGTAAGCAGTACTCTCAAATACATGATATTTTCATAACTTTCTACAGTGTTAGCAGTAAATAAATTTAATACCAAATTTCTCTTTTGTTTGCCCTGGAAAAAATATAAAAATAATTGAAATGAGCAATAATGAATACTGAATATTCCATGTAGTGAAACTTTCTTTGGTATATGATTCAAGAAAATACTTCATTTTTACTGTCTTTTAACTCTTTACAATTCTGTAATTTGTAAAAACAAAACAAAACAAAAACAAACAAACAAAAAACCTGACAATATTGTCAATGATATTTGTCCACAAAAAAAGAAAGTGACTTTTGTCAAGTTAATAAAGTTGATCTCTTTTTCTTGGATATTTGCCAGTTTTGCATTTATCTGTAAATTTATTTACAGAATCATGATTGTTCATATATATTTTTGTTGGCTCTTTTGAATGTGTTGCAGCATCTTATTGGTTTTCTTATTAGTTAATGAATGCACTGATATTTTACTGCAGGATACTTATTATCACAAACTTAGCACAAATAAAAATAAATCATTCCACAGTTTCTCTGTGTTAAACAATTTGAATATGGATTGGTTAGGCCTTCTGTACTCAAGTAATCCAGGCATGGGTTCACACTACCATGTCATTCGAGGCCTGGGGTCTTTGTCAAAGGCCACTGGTCCTTGTCAACCAGTGAATGGGTAAGCACAAACTAGAGTCTAAAAAAACAAAACAAGGGCTGGGGGTGTGGCTTAAGCGGTAGCGCGGTGGCCTGTCATGCCCGTGGCCCAGCACCACATACAAATAAAGATGTTGTGTCTGCTGAAAACTAAAAAATAAAGATTAATTTTTTTTTCTCTCTTTCTAAAAAAAAAAAAAAAAAACAAAGAGATAGCAAAAGAATATAAGTTGGGAAGGGCTTTTAGAATTTAGGCCTCCACATCCCTTGTATTATTAAAAAAAAAAGAGGGATAGACACTAAGCATGTTTATAACTTAACTATGTTTCTTTTAAAATTAATATTTTAATTGTACATATTTATAGGGCAAAAAATGAGAAATCATGTATAGAATGTGTAATGACCAAATCAGGATAGTTTACTTCTTACAAGAGCAAAGGTAGCAAATACTAAGATATACATAGTCCATGAAATTTTCAAATAAGAAAAAGAAAAATATATGAGATGAGAAAGAAAACAAAATGTCCGATTAGTTTAAAAGATGTTAAGAAATGAAGAATAGTGGACAAACAGAAAACACGTAATATGATAATTGAAATATGCAAATGGAATAAATTCTGTATTTAACAGAAAATGTTTAGAATACTGATTAAAAACTTGAGGATTATGATATTTACTTTTTAAAATAATAATGAAACATTTAGAGAATGACATGAAATATAATAATAGTTTGGTTATATTGATGTCATAGAAGAGTCATAATAGAAAAAAATGCCATTGGAAATTTGAACATTATTACTTAGGTATAAAAGGTTCAGCTTACCAGGAAGGCAAACTTTAAACATGTATTCACCTAATAACATCACTTTGAAATAGATAACAACAAAAAACTTATTGTAACTATAAGGAGAAACAGACAAAATTTACTAAATTAAGGAATTTTATTATATCTCTCAGTAACTAGCAGACAGATAATCAATAAGGAATAGAGCATTGCAAAAATAAACAGGTTTTAATTAAGTCACATAAATAAATAGAATATTATACCCTAGTTTTGGTGGACATATTTTCTTCTCATGTATATATGGGATTTTTTAAATTGATCTCATCTTATGACACAAAGCAAGTCTCAACAATAGAGATAATGTCAACTCTGATCTCTACATCATATTCTTACTCCCATCCTCTAGGTGGAGAGTGTGAAACTAGCCTTTCACTATGAGTAATTTCACAAAAATTCAGATAGAGAGAAACAAGGGGAACAGGGAATAGTGGGTAGAGCACTTATTACTTTCTTATACTTTAAAACGAAGCACAATTATACAATATGAATGGCAAAACCACACACCCATTTTCCTGGGTCTGAAGGCTCAACATATTGAGGAGAATATAATAGTGAGTAGATTGAAAATAAGTGTGACAGATGGGTACTGATTTCATCGCTGTAGAAGGAAACAAATATCATTCCCACATAAACAAATAAGGTGACTATTTTCTACCTAACTTTCTCATTCATCCTCCATGATTTAGTCTAATAAAAATGATGGAAATTTTATGCACTTATTAAATAAAATATAATAACAGAAATACTCCCTAATGTACTAATTAAATAATGAAACAACTATATAATCTGATCTACATTAACATGAACACAAAGGTATAAAACAAATGCCATCAACAGTCATCTCTGTAATATTTAGGCATGTCAACATTATTATCTTCCTATCTGTCAAGTTATTTTTGCTATTGCATTATAGTGTACAGAGTAAATGTCAAAGAATTTCTTTTTTGGAACCTGAGATAATTTATGATGTAAACATGATACACATTTCTCATCTTAATAGATAATTCCATCCATAATTTATGCCAAACAACTGAATACAATGTATTCTCTTAATAATCAAGACTTATTGCAACTGATTGTGTGTATGTATATATACATATCGACTATTCTGTGAGTACATATGCAATTATGTACTTATATAAATGTGTATATGATGTGTATATAATTTATTCAAAGTAATTCATGAGTGTTCTAAAAATTTTGGTATTATTTGTACATATTATTGTTATAAAAGTTCCCTGACAGTTTAATAGGTTGTTAGTATGTATTTTTCTTCTTAAATAATCTCTTTATCATCTTTCTATCCTCATTATTATAAGTAGTCTTTGCATCTGACCAACACTCAATAGTATCTATTGAGTAAATATATGTCCAAACACTAAATAAAGCATATTCAGTGAGACAACAAGGTGGACTTCCATTTCCTCCAAACTTGAAAATCTACATTCAGTACAGTGTGCTATTAGGACTCCATTAAATATGGAATCTCTTTTGGTTTGGATTTTATCAACTTGTCTATAATGTTGTTAAAGATGTGTGTTTGTATTTGTGTATGCACACACATACAGGCATAAACATAAGTATAGATCCATGCACATGCACTTAAGCTGGATTTAGAGTCTTATATTAAGCTTTTGTTGTTATTACCAATCACGATTTTGATGTGGTTTTTAAACTTGGCAGATATTTGTTCTTATGTTTTATTCTGGAAATAAATCTCTGGTTCCTAGGTTTGTTGTTGTTGTTGTTTTAGCCTACACTCATCTGCAATGAAATGTTGCTTACTTGTTTTAAGGCCCATACATTCAATTTCAATTTCTTCACTTATTGATGGATTAATCTTCAATTTATTTTATCCTTCAAAATATTCTACCTAATGCCAGGTGCCTATTTTAAATAATAACAACTTAAGAAAAGTTGTGAAGATTTTCAGTTTACGAGCTAAAATCAAGATGATTCAAAATATGTATAGGTTAAAACATATAGAGGAGGATTTTGCAATTTAAGGTTAAATGACATTTGAAATAAGCCAAAACATATTTGAAATTAGGGTAGCCCATATTAATAAGGTAGGTCCCACTTCTGGCTCTGCTTTGAAAGCTGGTGCAGTGGCAAGTGCATTATAAGAAAAACAAAACTATGGATGAAAAAATTTGCAGTGTCTCTGGAAGTACATTTCAAAGAGACAATAAGGAAACTGGACATTTGTCCTTCTACTGCAAACTTTCATGGTTCAGAGGAAAGACTAGTGCAGTCCTGAACAGTGCTTGAATAGCATACTGCACAGCTTTGCACCTCGTTGCACTCAGAGATTCAAGAGGAGGAGAATTTTTTTTTCATTAAATTTGTAACTACCCATAAATGACCAAGATTTCTTCAACCTTGACAAATATTCCCAGTCCTGGAAAATACATGAAGAGTGATAATAGGTGCTATTTTGTTTGTTTATTTTATTCATGAACTCACAACTTCCTTTAGTTCAATAGGCTCCAGAAAAATTGCACACACACATATATGCACACACATCTACATACAAATGCTGATAGGTTTAATTCCTTTCTCTAATGACAAAAATACTGCAAGTGCAGAAATTCTAACATGGAAGCCAAACAAGGCAGATACCAATTAATTTCTTCTACTCTACTAAATTGAACATCACTTTTTCAGTCATCCATTGCATTTATAAACTCCATCTTAAAAAAATGGTGATAATGGATTTGCTAAGTAATGAAACATACCGCAACGAAGAAATGATGGCTATTTAGACAAACTCTTTAATTAAGAGGACCAAAGAAGACTGAAGAATGAATTAACAGGACATGTTTAGTACACATTTCTTCTATTAAAAAATATGATTAGAAAAAATAAAACATAGTCCTTTGCTTAGAATAGGAACGATATAAAGAAAATATAGAACACTCTTCCTCAGTATCTTCACCTGCATATATATTTTTTCCTCAGTACTTTCTGCATATATTAATAGAAGTGACATACTCAATATAAAATACTAGAGTGAAATTTAATGAAAAGTAAAGAAAACCCAAAGACAAAAAAAAATCACTTTTTGCTTTATCCTTGTATGATTTATGAAACATATTCATGAAAGAACTTTGCAGATTTCCTGTGGCCTACAGAGGACTAGACACACTCCAGCTTGCTGTATCTTGAAGACACATTCACCATGTATCATACAAAGTAACATCCAAATATTAATTTGTTCATTTAATAAGGTCATTTACTCTCTATGGGATTTTGAAGATGGACCATAAGCTCAAGTCAATCCCTACTCTTGTGGAATGTACGTTTACATATGGGAAACAGATAAATTCTCAGGCAGCAATCATACTTTATGGTAAATGCTACAGATGCACATAGTAAGATGTGGCAGATGCTGTAGATACTCTGCTTGATAGCTATTTTCTCCTTATTTCTTGCTATTAACAGCTGGCTTCTGTTCAGTCATCAATAGTTCATGTGCTCAGGGAAAGTGATTCCCTCCTCACCTCCAAAAAGGAATGTTGATGGGACAAAGCCCATACTATCCTTTCCTTTGTTCAGTGATTGGCTCAGATATGGTCATGTGAAAAAAGTACAGCTAATGAGACAAAATATGAAATTTGCTTTTAGGGGTCTGGGAGAGGATCTTCTTCCTGCTAAAACGGAGAGACTGAGGGAGATCGCCTCATTTCCCTCTGCCAAGTGGGTTATGTGAAGGCATTAAAACTGGGACTGCTACAGCATTTGCAATCATTAGGACATGAGTCTGAGCTTCAAGGCCAAAATGCTGAGGATAATGGAGCAGAAAGACAAAAAATCCTGGCTCTTGATGAGCTGTTACTGCCATACACAAGATTTCTTTTACCGACTTTTATTTTAAAGCTGATTATAATTGTATCTTTTGTTTCTTCCAGCTGAAAACATCTTAGCTGACAGTTAAAGATACCTAATCAGAGCTTGGAGAGATCAGGTTAGGCTTTCTGAAGTAAATATTTTCTGCCTGTACCTTAAACTATCTGTGGATACCTTTATAGTTTCTTTTCCTCTATATCCACAGCTGCAGGAGAGATTCAGTAATTGAAACTGAATTAGGAAGATGACAGAGAGCAATATGATAATTCATTTAATACCTTCAAAATCATATACTGTACATAGTAAGTCATTTGGAACCCCAAACAGAAATACTATTAAAAAGCCATCCCAGTCAGGCACAGTGGTGTACATCTATAATCCCAACATCTCCAGAGGCTGAGAGAGGAGGATAGCAAATTCAAAGCCAGTCTCAGCAGGGGCTGGGGTTGTAGCTCAGTGGCAGAGCACCACATAAAAATAAATAAATAAAGATATTGTGGCCATCTACAACTAAAACTATATATATATATATATATATATATATATATATTTTTTTTTTTTCCAGCCTCAGCAAAAGTGAGGTGCTAAGCAACTCAGTGAGACCCTGTCTCTAAATAAAATACAAAATAAGGCTGAGGATGTAGCTCAGTGATTGAGTACCCCTGTACAAAAAAAAAAAAAAGAAAAGAAAAAAGAAAAAAAAATCCATCCCTATTAACTTAGAAGTCATTTTAACTTTGGGAGACATTACATTTCACAAGACAGATAACAAAAATGATAGACTATCTCATGAAGATTGGAAACAGAATCATCAAAAAACCCAAAATTATAGCTACTAACTAAAATGTGTCTGAAAATTCTCATATGACATGACTTTGTTTTCTACATTTTCCCAGCCATGAGGAGAACACAAAGGATTACATGGAATGAAGGAAAAATTTACATCTATTCTCACTGAGCAAACATAAATTTGTTACTCCAACTAATCAGCCATTCCTGCCCTCACCCTAACAAAGGCAATTTCATATTGCGTTCTTATAGGAATATTTGAAATCCAAGGATATAACTGTCATTTCCTCTTCCTAGTTCTTATATTTGGCCATCATGTGCCAAGCCGCTTTATCAACACTGATGTTTCTGCTGTTTGACCAACCCAGACTTGCACCATGACTCTGGGGTCCAGTTTAGTTCTTAGGAAACGCACAGTGATGAGAGGTGGATGAGCCTCATTGCTACTGTAACTACTTAGTGAAATTTGCCCACTGTTAGAGTGAACATATATTTTTCTAGCCAAATTAGGATGATTCTGGCCATGAAAAAAGAATTACAGTTACTTCACTGAAAACTGTAATAAGGAAGTCCAGAGCTTCTAGCCCATCTGGGTAACAGCTTTACCTCTAGGCCTTAGAGCATGTTCATCTTTTGGAAGGCCAACAATGATTGAAATTTGTGGAAAGCTTTCTGGAAGAAGGTAGAATTTGTAATAAACTTAGCAATATTCAGGGGGATGAAATGCTGATGGATAGATCAATGATACTGGAATGGAAGCAATGAAAAGAAAGGAAAAAAAAATATTAGTAGTAGTCAATCAAACATTTCAAACTGTGACTAATAACATTGCACCACTTTCATAAAAAACGGATAGATTTTATTGACTTCCAATATACATAAGACTTTATGTACTTAACAGTTAAGTATATACTTATTTTTCACTGAATAATCTTGATATCTCTTTATTATACTTAGAGAAGTGGAGTCATAAAAAGTAAGACATAAATAAAAAATGACATAACTTCAGTGGCATATATGGGGGAAAAGTCTCCAAATCTATTCCTCTTTGTACTCTCCAACATCATCACCTCCTTAGTAAGAAAAATTAATAAAATAATATTAATATTCTCTAACAGCTAAGAAAAATGATGAAATATTGTCCCTGAGTATTATGACACGTAAAAAGAAAAATCTAGGATCCCTCTGTTATAGCTAGTATTTTAAATGATCCCTAATATTTATTTGTTGAAGTTTTGGTCCCCAGTGCAGCAATGTTTGGAGGTAGGTTTTTTGCTGTACTGTGATATTAAACTTCTAACAACAACAAAATGTCCAGAAAATGTTTACAGTATAATTTCCAGTTGGATTTTTCTCAAATATGGAATCAGAATATATTCTTCTGTTTAAATGAAGAACAACTGAGGAAACAGATGTGTAATTTGAAAAATATTGTAGTGTACTGACTAGAATCTAGTCTGGGCTCCACTCCCTGTTCATCTATTGAATCTGGTGGACCTTAAACAGACTGTAGAAGATCAGGAATTATGAAACATTTACTGACTCTTTGCCCATTTCTTTCCTCCATAACCCTTGGTCTTTAATTAGATCCTAGAAAAACTAAAAGTCTGCTCTCTCTAAATGAAAAAAAAAATCTCTCTTGGAACAGGTTTTTAATACATAAGGTATGGATGGCAAAAGGTCTAAATCAGAGAATATATAAAAATAAGAGCTTGCGTAGTAAGGAGAAAGGCACTTCAGCAAGTGGGTGTTTGTGAGTTTATAATTGTGGGTACCAAATTCTCCACTGGCTTTGTTACAATGTAATGATAGGTTGTGCGTGATTGTGTGCCCTCATCATATTGGTTAGCTCATGATTGGACAGCGCAGATCCCTTAATTTCAGATGCACAGGGAAAATGATGATATTTCTTGCATGAGCAATTTTGTGCTTCATTGCTCCTAATTGCGTACTTAAGCTTCACTTTTTGAAAGCTTACAATGTCTCAGACAAAAAGGAGGTCAATATGTGAGATCTTGCAGAAATTAAAAAAAAAAAACTGAAGATAAAAGATATCTTCTGCTTGACAGAGTAACTCATTTAAAAATACAAGTCCAAGCATTGAAATTAAGTATAAACCTAGCCCATAGGTGACTTAAAAATATATTAATTATGCAAAAAAATAGTTGAAATAAGTAACAAACTGGTAAAGTCAATAATAAGAGCAAAGTGGTATAAATCAGCTCAAAAGGAAACTGAATCAATTAATAAAAGAAATAAAAACAAGAGCTACTACTGCCTTTATTCTTAAACAGGACAAATAACCTAAATCAACTTCTGCAGGTTATTATTGCATTAGAAATATTCCTTGTGATAGCTAAAATAATTTACAATCATATAGACATAGATTTTAATTTATAATATTTGCTAAACAAAAGTGTCTTCTTTCTTTTACTTCAAATAACCTCTCTAGGGCAACACTTCTGGTATTTTTTCCTTGTATATCTCAATTTCTAGAGTAATGCTTAGCATAGAGCAAACCCTCAGTTATTAGTCATTAAATGAATTAATAAAAAATAGAATAAAATAATTGCTCATGGCGTATGTGATATTTTATATAATTATTAACTAAGGCTATGTAGACAAATGCTAGCACATAGCAAAAAGAATCTTCTATTATTAGTTCAACAGTATCAGATCGAGAGCACCATGACACAAAACAAATCTTATCCTCAGAACAGTGTGCAATTTTATTTTTAATGCTTCTACAGTAGTCTCCTATTAATAATGTTCTCCCTCTAAAATATTTGGAAGTAGAGATTTTTTCATTACTATTCATTCTTTTGTTGCCATCGATTCTTGCTGACCTTTATTTTTATTTCCATGATATATTTTTAGTTGGTAAATAGAGTTATCAGGTAGGTACTAGACAGGCATCCCCAGTCTGAAAATCTGCAATCTGAAATATTACAAAATCCAGAATCTTTTTGAGCTCCAACATGATGCCACAAGTGAAAAAATTACACACTATGAAGCTTTGTTTCATGCACAATGATCTTTAAAATATTATCTAATATTACATTCACTCTATGTATGGAAGGGATATAAGAAACATAAGCAAATTTTGTTTTTAATCTTAGATCTACTTCCCAAGATATCTCATTATGTACGCCCAAGTATTTTATCATTGAAAAAAATCCAAAATCTGAAGCAGTTCTGGTCCCAACTATGTTAGGGAAGTTCCCAGTGAATTCTAGGATGCTCTTTTGAGTACGGAACCATTATAAACATTTATAAATGTATGTGTAACATAGTTACCCCTATAAAATTGGTTTTTTAAATAAATTAAAAATTAGGTTTGTTTTATTCCATACTAATTTCCAAATTTTTTAATTTTTTTTTCTTTTAGCTATAAAGAATTTAACAGTAAGGATTTCATATATTCATTTGTAATATTTTTGATATAAATTTTATTACTCAATTTGTTCACTGTAACTGACACTTTACATTGTAGAAAATTATACCATCAATTTGAAATCATGTTATGCTGGGCTATGTTGTCAATGCACCAAACAGCAGTATTATGGGTTGGAGTATATAGATCAGCTCTTTCCAAAACTGGACTGTGTTCCCTTTCCCCATTCATCTGCTTAAGTGGAACAGCTGCTTTCTCTGGATCAACATTTGATCAAACCATCAAAATATCAATTATACGAATGCAATTTGTACAACTGCATTTAAAAATACATTTAAAATTAGTGATCCTTTAATTGCTTTTTGGAGCACATATTAAGAAATAAGAACATATCATTGCTTGAAGCCCAAAGAAAAGGATGATATCTCAATCATTTATCCCTGTACATTGTGTGTCAAGGTTGGAATTGATATTACCAGTACTTTTTCATTACAATAAATCTTTTAGCAGAATATACACAATGAAAGTCTTTAGGGAACCTAAGTTCTAAGACAGTTCAACAACTATTATTAACTGATATGCTTGTAAAGAATATAAAGACACTAAGAAAAAAAAACACAGAAAATCAACTTTAAACATCACTGACTAAAATACAATGAAGAAATAAAATTCATTTTAAGACATGAGGTGAAATAAGTGCTTTATCTTTTGAGCTCACCAAAAGAAAAAACATGACAACCCAATAAATTTGAAAGTTGCCGTACTTAAATTCTATTAACTACTTCATTTAATTACAACTGACCTTTAATTATGCATGCTAAAATAGAGGCATTAAGAACAAAAAAAATGAGATTAATTCATGTTCTCATTATGAGTAAGCTAAGAATTGGATGAGAAATAAAGTATTTCTCCTTACTATTTTTTTAAAAAATCTTTTTGTTACTAATAAGTCCTTTCATATTATAAGTATCCAAATTCTGGGAGCTGAGAGTGATTTCAGAAAGCATCAATATTCTAGTTTACATGTGTGTGGTTTTTTTTTTACTGTTACCTTTGTCCACCAGATCCATTATTAATCCCCTGCCCAGTTTTCTGAATTACCTGGAGTTTTTGTAGACTAGCTTCCAGCTAGGTTTTACAATGAGATGAATTACATTTCTTCTCCAAACCAGGAGTATTTCAAATGTTGTTCTGACAGTTACTGTGTCCTTCTACAACTGTAATTTCTTGATTAAAAAAATCTCATCGCTACTAGTCTCTAGAAAGCTCTATCTCCCTTGCTATTTTCCCAAAGATTTCCAAACATCTATTAAAAGAAAATCCTTTCCTTGAAATTTTGTCAGTTGAAACATCAGGTGAAAATTCTCCTGAGAGATTGATGGGTTGATAGCAGGTATTTATTTTTTTTACCTATTGTTCTGGTTGAAAAAATAATAATAAAAGTTAAAAAAAGTTTGGTTGATCATGAAGAATAACTAATACCATAAACTTGTTCTCTACTCTCTTCTTTCACTGAAGGTCCAAATGCTATATCTTTACTGAAATCAACAGCAAATTCCCTCATTGCTAGCATAAAACTCCTTATCTGGGAAATGCTTTTAATTTTATTTTTGTTTTCCTACTAAATTAATAGGAAACACTGGAAAGTTGTTTTTTACTGGGCAAGGATGTCCTTTTACCTTTCTTCAAATCTAGGTCAATTCTGCTCTATTCATACTGCAACCTAGGGAACACTCAGCTACCTACAGAAATTAAAACATACCAGTTAGCAAGTGCCATACATATCTTAATAATACACATGAATGCTGGAGAATTTATTCCATAAAATTTTGGGTGGAAGTATTAATATTAAATATTCTAGAAGTCCAGCAGTGTCTCAATATATCCCTACTGTCTTATGTAGAACACTATGTGTACTAAAAGACTCCATCTAGAGACTTCTCCCTTGCTTGCTTTTTAGAAATAAGCATGCTTGTTTGGAAATTCACAAGATACTTTGCTGTATAGCCTGTAGGGCCCTGAGGAAGAATCCAGTAGTCACCCAGCAAGAAGCAAGGGCAATCGTACAGCTGGGGAAATGAATTCTGCAACAATCTGAGAGACACTGAAAGTAGAATGTCTGCAGTCCTGGCTCCAGATGAAAACATAGTTCAGGTGATTCCTTCACTATAACTTTGGGAGATTCTTAGCAAGTACTCAGCTAAACTGATCCTACACTGCTGATTCAGAAACTATAATGTGATAAATGAATTCTGCTCTAAGCTCATACCTCTGTAGTTATTTATTAAGCAACAACAAATAACATGAAAAGAGGTATTTTCAAGTGTGTTAATCACATTATATTAGTGTCATTTTGTAGAAAATTAGTCCAATACAAAACAGCACCAAGATCTCTTTGTTTCAAAATATGACACAATAATTGAAATAATAGAGACAAGTGATGAATCTGATGGGTATGCAAGAAAGAGACACTGTAGTTTAGCATTAGAAAAACATATAATAAATAATGGGCTTATTTAGGCCAGTAAACAAAAGCTGTGGGAAGAAAAAAATATATCTTTCTTCAAAAATCTGAAAATATTTAAGTGGAAAGGGTAGTGGTCTCATTTTGCACTGCTCTAGAGAGCAACACATGACTAATGAATGAAGATCAGAAAAAGGCTGTTCATTTTCTAAGTACTAGAGATGGACAATTAGAGAACAGGTCACAGAGTACAAAGGTGAGGTTTTAGTTCCTGTAGAGATGCAAGCAATGCTTGAACATTTATCTCTGATATTACAGGGGAAACGGATTAATTACAGATAGGTAGGTAGATAGATAGATAGATAGATAGATAGATAGATAGATAAAGATAGACAACAGCGTGAAAGAATAGATGGATAGATGATGGGTGGATGGATGAATGAGGAGCTAGATAGGAGAAAAGAGAATAGACTAATAAATGGAAATAAGATAGGCTGATATATGGAGAGATGGAAGAAAGGTGAATAGATAAATGGACAGATAGAGCTATGCATAGATAGAATAAAGAACCAGAAGGACAGATAAGTATGCAGAGATGCATAGATGAACAACTTGTTCTCTACTTTCTTCTTCCTTGATCCCTGAAAATGTATAATGCATTTTCATACTATCCCTTGTTTTTGAATAAAAACACCATGAGCAGTGTTAACTACTTTGTTAAAAGCATGAGAAGTACACCATGTACCATCAACAGGAGGGAGTGATAGCCCCTTCTATCAATCAATCTCATTCCACTTAATAGCTGATATATTTCTTTTCTAGACTAATTTGTTTGTTGGATGGTGAGTGAATTACAAGCAGCACACATTGGAATGCTTATTCTATCAAAACAGAAGTCAGCTGCTTTCCACAAAGTTGGTTAATGCCAGCTGGCTTAAGAATGACATTGGCTCCAGCTGTGTTTTGAAGCCACACATTTCATGTTTTACAGTCCAATAAGATGCGCCGGCACTGAACAGAATGGGTCCAGAAAATAAAAGAGAGGATGAAATGTATAGAAGAAAACAGATAATTCTAAGCTTTAAAGTAAATTTTAGTTGTAATTCAACTTAATCAATCACATTACAGACATATTCATAGTTAATAGAGAGAAAGCTTTATTTTGGTTGCTATGAAACCATTCATATTTAGATTTCATGTACATAGATATAGATATAGGTATATACATAGAGAAATAAGTTATGCAAATTAGAAATAAAAAAAGATGAAGAGATGCCCTCTTTGAATTTTAGTTTTATTTCTCATTTAAATTTTAGCAATTTTTTTCTTGATTTCTTTATTTATAGTTTAAATAAGGCATTCAACTTGAAATTTGTTTAATGTGATTATAAACAGAGTGATTCTTTTTGAGTAAGTAAATATTACTATGTTTCAGGTAGTTTTTGCATTCCTGTATCCAAAATAACCCACAAGAACAACTTAGAGAAGGAAAAGGGGATGCTCACAATCCTAGAGCACATAAATGACTGCCTCTAGTGGTCTGGGTTCAAAGTGAGGCAGCACATCATGGTGAAAGGGCTCAGAAAAGAAAAGTTCTTCAGCTCATGGCAGGATTCTGGAAGCAGAGAGAGGAAGGGACCACAGGGAAGATGCAAACTCCAGGGCACATTTCTACTGATCTGCCTCCTTCATTCATGCCCACCAACCCACAGTTACCAAAGTCATCCCCAGTAGGATGGATGAACTGGGTTGCAGCTCTCACAATCCAATCACTTTACATTGGAACATTCCTCCATTAGCACAGAAACTTTGGGGAGACGTCTCATATCTAAATCATAAAACCTACTAATTATCAACTCTCAGTTTCGTAACATTCCAGTCATCTGATCAAATTATAAGTACCTATTATATGCCAGTAAAATATGAATAGTAAGAAGGACATGTTATGACCATTACTCTCATGAAGTCACAAGCTGAAAGAGGCACAGATTAAATGTTAATTATAGGTGATGCTAGAAATGTTCACTATATGGCAAAGATTCAAATGAATAAGAGGCTCAATTCACTCTCTTGGGACTATATAAACTTGTTTAGAAAAATAAAGTTTTGTCATATGCTCTAGCATGAGTAGAATCACCAGGAAGATAAAACAGGATGGCAGGAAGGGGTGTCTGGCCAAAACGACTGCACAACAAGCAGTTTACACCTCACAGTTTTGGGAGGTAGAATGAATAAAATGTGTGTTTTCTTGCCTACAAAGAACTTTTGATGAAGTTTGGCATGAAATAGAAAGAACTGAAATAAGAATAGAAAAAAGGGAGGAAAAAGACAACGAGAGAAAGCAAATAGACTAAGCTAGGACATAGGCAAATAGGAATAAAAGAACTAAGATAAATGGGAATAGGAGTTGGTCAGGAATACAGATGTAAAAACCAATTATCATCTCATTGGGGCCTGTTCTGCAATTTAGAGAACAAAACAACACAGTCATATGTTTCAGGTAATGACTATATCTTAATGTCTTTTTTTTCATTAAAATTAAATCATTCCAACAACAATACATTTGTGGCATGATATCTAGGACTAATTTCATGTTATCTGCTACTGATATCACAGGATTGTCAAAGGATTCTTAGAAGATGTATTACTTGTTGTTTATATTCATTCACCTGTTCACTATTCACCTATGATATAATTTATTCACTCACTCAAAAATAGTTTATGAGCCCTGTTGAATCCAGGAATAATGCCAAATGCTAGGAATATATCAGCGAATATAATTTTCCAAGACTTTGACTTATAATTAAACTACCTTTGTCTAAATAAGGTGAAAGCAGATTTAATAAGAGATGGAAATTTGGGATATAATATATCAGATATCTTTGCTGGTCATTTAGAATAACCATTACTTTTATTTTACTTATTTTCATGGACACTGATTCTTACTTTGTCTTTGGCCAGAATGACCACAAGCCAACTTTCTGAATGCAAATTCACACATTCATATAATAGGGCTTTATGTGTTGGTTCTCTTTGTGGTTTATTTTAGGTCACTTTGCCAAGGCTTTTAATTGAATAAAATTGTTATCCCTGTATTTATCTAGTTATAATAATCAGCACCCTTAATCTTTATGCCAACTTTTCTCCATAAACTGCCACAGGAGGGTAATGGCAATTGAAAAGCTACAAAGAGGTGGGAATAATTATTGTGACCTTCTTGTCATCAGAGCAAACTCTATTAATCCTCAGAGAAAGTCCTGCCAATCCAGCCACATTTCTTTCCCACAGGGAGGGTAAAGCTCATCATCCTTTTTTTTTCTCTACCTTCTCTAAATTGCTGCCCCACATTTACTGTTGCAACTGCATTATTGGCCACTGACCTGATGTTTTTCTCCTGCCTGCCAAATGGTTAGGAAGCCACAAGCAGGCCATTTCCTTTTCTGGAAGCAAAATTACCCTACACAGACATCCGACTCAGAATAAGTAAATTACCTTGGTCAATTGATTTACAATTTTCTTTCCTGGGGCAAGGTTTTGATAGAGATATTAAAAGGGAAGTAAAATTTATCACAGTGAAATGAAGTCCAGAAATGACACTTCTGCCATGAGTGGCCACATTCTCTACAACAGTAGGCAGGTCAATTCATCCTGTGGCTCATTGGACTTTTCCATTTCTAAAAGTTTTTTTTAGGCTTTGGGATTTAAGTAAACTTCTATCTAAGTAACCTTCTGTCTCCATAGAGCCGAGCCTCTTGTGTGTGACAGCCCTAGCCCCATAGTTCCCCAGCAGCCTCTGCCCCTTCCTTTGGTTCCTCCTACTCCCTAGCAGGTGGTGGACAAGCAGTTCAATGACCACATGACCACTTCAGCTGCCAGAAAACACAGGAATGAGAACCTGGGTATGCTTCTTCCAAGATGTGGAACAGATCAGAACACATTGGGCAGTTGCTCCTCTCCCTCTTATTCTGGCCCTCAATTCCTCTTTTAAAAGTAATATATCAAGCCATGTTTTTGAGAAACATTTCAAAGATTGGTCATATAATATTATTCTCTAAAATATACTTTAGCATAATAAGGAACGAAACTAAATAGTTTTATGCCTTATAGACTTTTTGGAGGGTGCTGTAAGAAAGGTATGCATTTCAAGAACATGGAGCAAAAATGATATAAGATCATGTCTTCTTTCACATTTCTTTATTCTTGTATGTTTGACAATGCATAGCAGGTAAAGGATGCTTAGTCAATTTATGCTATTCTTATCTTCTGAATTTTCTTGCTAGCGTTAGAGAAAGACCAATAATACATGGCATCTTTGGACTGGATTGTCCTTAAACTTCAGTCTTTCTTGTATTAATATGTGACATAAAAATTGTCTAGGTGTCAGACTTTTTCTCCTGACAAAATAAAGAGTCTTACTGTTCTTATTAAGAGAAAAAAAATTAAACCAGTGTTATTTGTGGGGTTTCTTTTTTTGTTTGTTTTTGGCTAAAACTATTACATGGTAAAATCCTGTTTTATATTTTATGATGAATAACCATGCAATTTTCAATTACTTGAGAATATAAGGAATAAATGTCTGAAAAATAAAAATCCAAGATTTAAATAATGTATAGTAAAATAAATTTGATAATTTCAAGTATTTTCTCATATTGTGTTGATTTTTTTGGAAACGGTGTTTGATTGAAAAGACTGGGTTTCTCTGAAGAGAAGGATAATTTTTATTAAAAATCTAAAGAAGAACCCAAGCAATTGACTTGGCTACAGTCCTTCTTTGATATCTCTATATATGTGTGACAATATATTTCAAATTTCCAAATCCTATCACACTCTTTGTGTCAATTATTTGATTACTATCTACTTTTTTATAGAAATCAACCTTAATTCCGTGTTTTTCATAGCCTCAAACCCGATTTCCACATATGCTTTTATCCCCAGTTTAAACATCCAGACTTTAACATTTTCGTTTTCAGTGGCCCAAAAATTTTCTTGAAAATAGTATGCAGAGCAGAAAAGGAGCACAGAAACCAAGAAGATCACTAATAATGATAACAATAATGATCTAATGAGTGACTCAGTCGGATGGACGTTAATCATCAATATGAAATTACTGAGGAAAGATTAAAAGCAAACTGGTTATTAATCCTAAAAATGCTAGAGGGTTGGTAAGCTGAGAGGGCAACTCAGAAGTGACAGCAACCCTCAAAACATATACTAAGGGGAGAAGATGGCCGCTGCGTACGGGGGTTGCTGAAGTGCTGAGCATGGTGCTCAAAGCAGTGGCTTTAATAGAGATTTTGCACAGTCTCTTAGAGCTTTCACCGTTAATCTGTAGCGGACCACTTTGCCAAGGAGCAGGAAGAACAAAGAAATCAAAAAAGAGACGCTTGGATGCTCAGAGCCGCCAGCGCTTTGCTCCCATCTGCTTCCTCTTTCGCTTCGCTCCGGGCGGAGAAGCTGAAAGTGTAATCAGCAGTGGATTGTAAGTACCTGAGGCAAAGAAAGCTCAGTGCGCCCCGCCTT
>NW_026000108.1:25859700-25880078 GCF_001458135.2 Marmota marmota marmota | reverse complement strand
ATAGGAAAGGTAGCAGAATACAACAGTTACTAATAGGGCATTATGTAAAAATGTGGATGTGTAACCGATGTGATTCTGCAATCTGTATTTGGGGTAAAATTGGGAGTTCATAACCAACTTGAATCTAATGTATGAAATATGATATGTCAAGAGCTTTATAATGTTTTTCAACAACCAATAAAAAAAAATTAAAAAAAAAATTAAAATGGTGGTAAATTACATATAAAATCTTACCACCTTAACCATTTTTAAATGTACTGGGTGCTGTAATGTTAAGAATATTTACACGGCTATGCAACAAATCTCCAGACCTTTTCCATTTGATAAGATTGAAACTCTATACTCATTAAACAACTCGTCATTTTCCTTCCCTTTGCCATTGACCATTCTACTTTCTGTGTCTGTGAGTTGACTCCTCATATAAGTAAAATAATACTTTCTCTTTAAAAAAAAAAAAAAAGAAAATAGTATGCAGTTAATAATGTCCTGTTATAAAAAACTGTGTTGATCCTATTTCATGCTTTATAAGAAAATGGGACCTGAATATTTTTCCTTTCTCAGAGTTTGTCTTTTCTCTTGAGTAAAACTGGTATTCTGAAATGTGATCCAACTTTTTTATCAGGACTTTCATAGCAAATTTAAATGTACCAAACATCTGTGTTTTTGTTCTGTGTCCACAAAATTCATTCCTCTTGACCGTACATATTCCACCTCTCTCATAAGGCCTTTCATGTCCCTTATTCTCATGGCACAAAAGAGGACAAATTAAAGGACATGATTTGGTTTGAACTTAACCTTGGAAAATCAGACAATACAATTTAAAGGCAGACGATTTCCTTTAGATAATTCTGAATCTTAGTAAAACCAAGATGTTCTTTAATGGCTTAGTAGCCAATTTATTCCTCTTATCCTAATTGACATGTAAAGTTCACAGCTTAATAGAAGAAAAACAAAACAGATGACTCAGAAGCAATGGCATCTGTGGCAATAGGATTAAGGTGATAATATTACCTCTATTGAACACGTAGCACTGGAAAATGAAACTCACCCACTTTTTTGTGTGAGTTTTCAAAATTGGTTTGCTATAAAGAACTCTTTCCACATATGACTTAGGTAAAAGTCATAGATGTAACATTTGTTTATCTCTGACAGTGCCAGACACATGCCCTTCAAATTTCCATTCTTTGAATAATGGACGAGTAGCTGAACTGAAAATATTTGGCCCCACTTGTCAGCTGAACTTTGGCTAAGAGTCTGTTCCCTCATGCCTTTGAACTTGAATCCAAACTTAGCCTGTGTCAGCATAGGACTTGTCTTAGCAGGTCCTTCCCCAAATTGAATGGCTCTAGGGTATAACCTTCACTAGCCACCCACCATTCTTGCTCATAGCTCTTCTCCAATTAAATTTCCATGCCTTCATTACTGTTCTTACCAAAGTGAAAGCCTCTTCCCATCTAACCTTTCTGATACTGGAAAATCTCTTGGTCAAAATGTTCTCCCTGTTACGATAGTTTTTCTTCCTCCACAGCAAGTCCCCTTTTCCCATGTTTTGGACTGAGCCCTTTGGTTAACATCTTATTTTATCAAGAACAGAATTTATGCTTTCCTTGAAGTTTCTGTCGCTTGGACTCACATTAAGATTGAGTGTCACTTCTATAGCCCCACTACCTCACATACATTATGATGCTTCAGAAGTCTTTTGAACTCCTCTCCTGGGCAATTCCAGGATTCTTCTGAGGTCAACTCTAAAGCCAGTGCTTAGTTGTTTTTTTCTATAATTGTATGTTAAAAAGAAGTTACAATGTTTTTGGTTTTGTTTTTGCTTTCGAGAGAGATTATTCTTTTTGGATCTTCCTGTGGAACTCTTTTGTGTCTCTCAGGCTTCCCCAAACTGGGGACCTTATAGTTACATTATCTACTTTATTTTAACCCGGGTGTTTCTATTAGGGGTTCCCTCAGCCCTCTGACTTGTGGATTGTGAGATTCTTCCTCAGCTGTAAAATCCCCCAACCTCCCTGGCTTGACTACTGATAACTTCATGGGTTAATCACTCTGTTGGGCACCCTCCTAGCTCCCCTTCTCCCACTCATGATATAGCTTGCTATTATGGAACTGATTTGGTCCAATATCTTCAGAAATGGTAAATTCCTTACTAAACACAATTCATAAATCAGCCTCTTTGAGACAGTTGGGATATCACCAAACTGGCTCATTCCATATCTACTTGCTCTCTCTCCTTTTTACCAGCTTCTATCATTTATTCAGCTCTTTGAATATTTCGATATAACTTCTTTCAGAACTGTAATTCCTCCATCTCTTCCTGAAGATTCTATAGTTATTTAAGGCCTTTTCACCATATCTGGGCTTCTTGTTGGGGAGATTCCAAAAGCAATAACCAGAGGCTGGAAAAAGTGGTGGGCAATAAGCTACATTTTCTATTCACACAGGTGAGCTTTAGAGGCTTCCTGGTGGCCAATCGTTTCCCTCAATCTTGCCCTAAATTCAGAACATATTTACATATGATTATACATCATGGCAGATGAATCCTTTTATGTCAAGTCCACAATAATTTGTGAGAGCAGGTAAAACTAACTTGTCACATGCTCCAGATATTACCAGTAAAAATATAAAGGTTGAAAAAGAACAAGAGTCAACTCTTTTATGTAAAATAATAAATTTATTTCTGTGTTTTAGTTGAAACAGCTAAAATTTCAGAATTGAAGCTTTTCTCTCTGTCTCTGTTTATGCATGTGTGCATATTTGCATATGAAATATTTATCTGCTTTCAGAACATATTAGCAAATTAGATTATATATCCCTTGAAAGAGCTCTACTATGACTGGTTGAGAGATAATTAAGTACTTATATGAATTTAATATTCCAAAAATTCCCAGAGAGTAAGATAATACATTTGTTTGACAAAATTTTATTTCAAAAGCAATTATGTTTTATATACAATATGTCAGCTTAAAGATCACTTCCAATTTTTTTTAGTAACTTAGGACCTTAGAATTATGCCAAGTAAAGTGCACAAGTACACAGGATTTGTTTTTGTTAAGGAAAGTCATTTTCCCCTAAAGTTAAATAATTGTTAATTCCTGAATGACAAAAAGAAAAGTATAGAACAAAACCTGAAATGTGCATTAAAGTCACAAAAGATTTGTTCTTTCAATTTGTAAAAGAGAATTACTAAAATAATTAAGTTTATTTGACATTTTATTAAATACTTGGAAAGCGTTTTCACATCAGAAGAGATATTTAATCTTTCCTAGGTTGGTTTGTTTATTTTTGTGGTACTGGGCATCAAATCAAATCTAGGGCCTTATGCAAGCTAAGCCAGTGCTAAACCACTGAGTTACATCTCCATCCACGCCTAAGTTAAATGTGTGTGGGTAAAATATTGTTTATATAAGTAGTTCAGAAATTATGTGAAAATTTTAGAGATTTGACAATGTCATTGATGACCATGATGATTTTTACTCATCAGAATAAATAATGATGCTGCTTTGCCTGATAATAGACCTCTATTGTATAGTGTTATACATGTTAACTTCTATTTGTTTTTTTGTTTTTTTTTTTCTTTTGTTTTTTTACTTGAGATTGAATCCAGTGTTCACTGTAACACTGAACTAAATTCCTAGCCCTTTTATTTTTTTATTTTGAGACAGGGTCCAGTTAACTTTCTGCAGGTCTCAATAACTTGCTGAGACTCTCCTCAAACTTCTGATCCTCCTGCCCCCTGAGTCTCTGAGGTTAGAGGCATATACCACCATGCCTAGCAACTTCAATTATTTTTTAAAATGTTACATATCACATAAATTTCCTTGACAACTGCTTTTTTTTTTACTTAAGAAACTTATATCAGTCATTTAAAATTTTTACTAATCTACAGAAGTGTTTTTATTTGACATTTATGTGAATTTTCTTGTAATCAGCCACAGGACAGAGAGTTTCATTTTCAACAAAAAAGAACATGATATTCTTAGACACATGATTCTGAGACAATTAAATACCTCTGAGACCCTACCATTAGATGGAGTCAGGACTTTCATAGTTCTAGCTGAAAGGCTGTTGGATCATTAGACTGCTAGGCAAAGATGGAAGGAAACAAGAAAGAAACAGTGGCATGAGACAGAATAAACTGATGAAGGATGATCATATATTTTGTTTGGAATATGGATGGTGTTTTAATATTCAATCTTCTGGACATAAAAGCTTCCTTCTTTTTTTCTGTAAGTTATCTGTAACTCATAATGATTTATTGTACTATGCTTTCTCGAATAGAAATGAAACATTTTTTGTTATTTCCTCCCTGTCTGGTTCCTCCAGAATTTGAGATCTCTTACATAAAGTGTCCCTATTTATATGACAATATAATTAGCTCACATTTGATCAATAAGAATTTGTATTTATTATGAGAATATAACTGGAAGCATTGGCTTTGAAATGAAGGTTCTGATGGAATGTCATCTTTTGCAAGTTACACTCGACTCAGATACAATGATCATTTTTATGAAGCTAAGATTGACATATGGCATCTGCTTATAAAACCTTCTTTGGAAAATGGGTATGGAACCTGATTTTTAGGGGTCCTAGCCTTACAGATGAATGAGTAAGGAAGATAATTTCCTGGCTCAGGGACCTTAAGATACTTTTAGGTCATTAAGAAAAACGAAAACAAAAAAATTGCTCCAAAATACAGGTATTGACAGTAAAATTTCCTGGTAATTTCTTGGCCCCAAAAGTTCTTAAACTCTAATCTGAGATAATTTATGAAAACTTCCAACAAAATGAATTTTAAATTTCTACATGTTGATATTACATTCTTGCCATACTTCAAGTAAATAATTAACTCCAATATTATGACTTTATTTTGTGGTTAAGAATAATACTTTGATTCTGTTTTTGACCAAAGGTGATAACTATAGAGACAATTTTACTGTGTTTCAGTGGAGTATAATAGCCCACCCTGGTATATTATCAAATCCAGACCCTGTTCATTGTCTTTGGGCTATTTTGTTCCTCTCTTGTAATTTTCCAGTTAGTTGATGGATATAAAATAAAGAAACCAAAACCAAAACAAAGCACATAACAAATAAACATGAACAATTTTTTTGACTACCAAAAATTATACTGAATGCTGTCATTGGAAATCCTTACCAAAATTTCAATTCTTCTAGATTATTTTAATATCTGGTTATAATCATCCAACCAAACCTATCTAAAGCTCCCCCTCCCTCTAGACTTGCTAGCACTAAGAACTCACAATTGCCATGTGACTGAACTTATACTCCACATGAAGAAGCACAATAAGATAAAGTCCAACAACTTTATGTACACCTCCAAAAATTTGCAATTATAACAGACCACATGTGGGCTGGATTTTCCCTGGACTAGCAGCAGCTTGGTTCATTAAGAGAATTTTATTAAGTGCTCAGGTCATGTGTGTCCTAACAGGACATAACTATGGCTGTGGAAATATCACCAAGTTCATGGACATCTTAGCTTTAAAAACTCAATGGATATTACTAAATTAAAGAAATGTTTTAATCCATGAACCTCTAAAGCTTTACTACAAGCTTTTTAAATTACTATTTCTATTTTGCATTTGAAGCTTCGCTCTTTTAAGATGCTTAAAGAAACTGACACTTGCCATCACTGCTTAGTAGATGATTCAACCGATTTTGCAGAAACACTGTCACCTGCAATCTTCAGGAAACTATTTCTGAGACTAATTTAACCCCACTGAGAGATCGATTATTTCCCCTGAGTTATTCAGCAAAGGATGCCTGTCATTAGTCTTGGGAAAGAAAAAAAGGAAGCTGCATGGGGGGACTGAAAATTTTCTAGATTACCCAAGACTTATGATCCTTAAAAACAATAAAGATTAATAAAATATTCCAGTCTTTTGTCTCAAATAGGCATCTTTCTTCTTAAGACTCAGATAAGAAAGACTTACAGATATATCTCCTCTTTACCTATGTAAGGCAAGACATAAACCAACAAATTTCCATTCTTGTGCTCAAAAACAAATAACATCTCCTCTGAGCAATTGTGACAAGATATTTCTTCTTACAGAAATCCAAAGTTTGTATTTTATTTGACAAAGGAAAAGAAATGTAAACTCATCTTAGAATTGAATATGGCTTCAAATTTGGAGAAGTCTGTTGTGAGACTTAAATGTTTGGTTGATGGCCAGCGTGTGGGCTGTGAGAATAATTTATCAAGACAAAGAGAAGCAGTCAAGGGAGTTTATTAGAGGGAGATATGCTGCAGTGGTACAACAGGGACACAAAAAAGATGCCTGAAGACTCAGAGGGGATGTGGACTTATATATGCTCTGAGTTTTGTGTTGGGCCTTTGGCAAGTTTTTTATAAGGATTGGTTTACTCTAAGTAAGGAGTGCTGGGTGGATTCCTCTACCCTGCCCACAACATTACTGCACATGTGCCAAATGCCTCCCTGCCACCAGGTTTTAAATCAGATGCATGAGATGAGAGTAATATGCATGAGATGAGAGTAAGGGAGGTCCTTAGCCTCACATCAGCTCTGCTGATTAAGGTAGAGAGGAGCCTTAGACAGGAGTTCCTCATCTGCGCTGCCTCAAATCGAGTGGCTTTTGCAAGTGTTACAACTGCAAAATCTTTTGCACAAAAGTGAACATAGGTCATCAATATATAAGCTATATATTGTGCACAAATACATAGGATTTATTTTTGTTAAGGAAAGTCATTTTCCCCTAAAATTAAATAATTTATATATATACAGTCTATTATACATGTGTATATGCACACACATGCTCACACTGTAAGATACACAGAATAAAAAATATATGGAAATCTAGTAACTGACAGCCTATTAATATCTCCTATCTCATTCTGAATATGTGCTCAGTAACTATTTTAAATATAACTATAATAAGTTAAATGCATGTTTTATGTGATTCCCCCTTTACTGGAACATTTTTTTTGTTGTTGAAAATATGAGTTGCTAGGTCCATAATTCCACCTAATGAATCTTACTGGTTCCCTTTAACTCCTAGTTGTTAAATTCTATTAAGCATTAATTTAAGCCACTAAGCCATCCCAGCCTCTTATTCAATAATATAATACTGAATATCAAACATGGTGCAAAGATCTCCATTCACATACATATTCTGTTGATGCATTAGCTTGCAAATCATAAATTTGTATATTATACAAAAAAACACTTGTACTGCTACAGCTTCAAGGGCCTTTTGAAAACTGCTTTAAACAAGGCTTGGAATTGTCAGGTTATTCTGAGGAAAATCAGTGTCCCCCAAATTAGAAATGAGACTATATTTCTCCATTTTTGTACCTTGCTGAAAGGTGATATGATGCAATGGAGATTAAATAAGATGAAATTCTATCAAGATGACAAACATTAATTAGCAAGAAGAACCCAAATAGCTGTTTCACCTTTCAATGTAAGCTTAAGGAAGTCCCTTATCACTGCCCTCAGGCACTCTAACAACTTCACCTCCTGAGGGTGAAGTTTTAGGACATGATATCCAATGAAATTCAGGAACCTAGGGCAACACTTCATAAGGTGCTGACCAATTTGCTGAATTCTTTTACCTTATTTGTAAACTGGTATCTGAATCATCTATTTAATAAATGTAATAGCTTAAATGCAACTTATTTCAACAGTGGACAATCATTCCTATTACCCCTCATTGCATTTAATAACTCCCAAGAAACAAGTTCAGATCATGATATTTAAAATTTTGCCTGTCTACCCTGGACTGAGATGCTGGATTCAATATGTAAAAAGCTACCAGAATATTCTGGCAATGGATAGTCCTGATTAGGATGTTTCAAATGCCAACTTATTTAGAGTGTAAAATGGAGCCAATTTACTCAGAATTAAATTAAAGTGACTCAGTTAGTCAAAAGGAAAGCCCCAAAGAATCTAGAAAACAAAAATTAATGAATGTCCCAAGTGCCAGAGAATTACTTTAGCAGACAGTGGGGCATAAATTCAATTTAGAAATGTATTTAGTATAATTTTTAAATTTATTGATTTGATTATCATCAAGAATGTAGTTTTCCCTAGAGAAAGAAACAGGACTAAGTATCAGAACACTCTAAATGGACATTTTTTTTCCAACATACTGATTAAATCTCTTGTTTCTCAGATCCTGATTATAAGTTCAGAACTTACATTTAAATTTTTAATGCTGAAATTAGTTAATTTGTAGGACAATTCCAAATTTCTATGAAATAAATTAATGAAGTCAAACAGAAATTACAAAGAAACCTTACCTGTACCAGTTGCAGCAGTAAGATGATTCTTTAAGACTGTTAATAAATCTTTAAAAGTGTTTCTAAGTATTTGGCAAAACATTAACCATTTGTAAGAATAATATGTGTCAGAATATCATAATTAATTAGGAATTAAATTTTAAACATTGATTTCTTTATCTTGTTAAACATCAAATTTACACTTTTTAAAAAATTTTGTTCTAATTAGCTATACATGACAGTAGAATGCATTCTGACACATCATGCATAAATGGAGTATAACTTCTTATTCTTCTGGTTGTACATGATGTAGAGTTACAGGGAATGTGTAATCATATGTTCACATAGGGTAATAATGTCCAAAAAATTTTACTATCATTTCTAACCCCATACCCTCTCCCCTCATTTATTTTCCCTCTGTCCAATCCAAAGTACCTCTATTCTCTCTGCCCCTTATTGTGAATTAGCATCGACATATCAAAGAAAATATTTAGCCTTTGTTTTTTTGGGATTGGCTTATTTTGATTAGCATAATATTCTTTAGATACACCTATTTATTGGCAAATGCTATCATATCATTCTTCTTTAAGACTGAGTAATACTCCATTGTGTATATGTACCACATTTTCTTTATGCATTCATCTGTTGAAGGTCAACTAGTTTGTTCCGTATGGATTAGCTATTGTGAATTTGAGTGGCTATAAACATTGATGTGGGTGTGTCATTGTACTATGCTGATATTAAATCCTTTAGTATAAACCTAGGAGTGGGATAACTGAGTCAAATTTTGTTTTCATTCCAAGTTTTCTGAGGAATCTCTATACTGCTTTCTACAGTGGTTGCACCAATTTGCAATCCCACCAGGAATATATGACACTACGTTTTGATTTATAACCACTGATTTTTATATTAACAAATTATGTATTTGTATAAGGCTACAAATTTGTTACTCACTAGGTTCCCTAGAAAATATGATAATTTTGCCTATTAAATGCAAGGAAAATTAGTTTCTATTTCAATAAAACAAAGTTCATTTTAAATCTGTGGGGTTTTTTGTTTCACTTTTATATTTCATAGCAAGAACTAAGAAAAATATTACAATAGCTATCTTGAATATATACATGTTGATTATTCTGAGTGCCAAAATTACTATGGAATTTTCAAATATTTTATGGCAAAAGAATAGCAAACGCTACATTTTAGAACTGGAAGGAATAAAGTAGTCTATAATGTGTTCCATGAACTCTGCTTATTTTTAAGTAAACATAATTAAAACAAAATTTTAAAATGTTTTAACATTCCTAATGCAAAGTTTTGATCAGTGAGCACACATTGAATACCCCACCCTCTTAAAAAAATGCAATACTTGATTAGGCAAATATTTTCCAAGGGACATTTCATTCCCCATTTTTATATGCATTATTTATAGTTGCATAAGTAAGATCTTCATGCTTTGAAGGCACTCATCATGAAGTGTCAGGGCACTAGGTAACAAATCAATGGCTGTTTAAAAGATTGCTTTTCCCTGAGGGAAAATATATTTTGGTTTAGAGACCTAACTTCATTATGCTTCAGTACATACTGAGTGAAAAACACTATTTCCGTCATTAATGTGTTTATAAAAGCTTTTTGTTGTCTGCAATGAAAAGTCATTTGGTTGAATTCTTTTTATTTTTCTTGTGATGTATTGTCTGGCAGTAAAAGCTAATGCACTCAGCAACATTGGTAGACTTTGAAATTTTAACTAAATTTTTAAAGAGGAATGTATCGAACAGTATTATTAATTATTGTGAATTATTATCATATATCTATCAGAGATGAATGTAAATTCAATTTTTTAAAACTAAGAGCACCAATCCCTCTTCATACATATTTCAAACTATTCAATGAGACATTTCAGTGGTTTAATTTCACTACAATGATCATTTCTACTTGAATTTTTCAAGCTCTGCTGAAATTTTTTGCCTATTATTTTTTTTCTATAGAAATTTATAGGGAGAATAGGATATCTAATGCTTGATATATTATTGCTATTACATTTCTTCATGTAATAAAAAATCATAAATCTTAAAATTGTTGAATTAATTAATGTAATTTATAAATATTCTTTAATATAAACATTATTATATATATTTATTTTTATTTGATATTTATAATTATACACCTGTACTTTACTTTAAAATATTTCTGCATATATACAGTTGCACACTTTTCAGGCATATTAATGTAAACCCTAGTATCAACTACTTAAGTTTTTCAGCAATGTGAATAAATATAGAAATTATTCAATTTAAGTTCCAGCTTCTTGCGTTTATGTGGGAAATATGTGTAGCACATGTAAAGAAGATGTGATCCTGTCAGATACTTTGCATGAAATGTGTCTTAAAGCTATTTTCAAGGACAGTAAATTTTAAACCATGTTGTTAACCATGTTGCAATCTAGACTATCCTTTACTCTTAATATGTACACAGCTCTTCACACACACCCAAACACACACACACACACACACACACACAGGTTTCTTTGTGGTAGAGTTTCAAGATCTCAGTGTCTTATCACCCACTAGAGCACTTTGATCACCTTGTTTGGTGGGGAGGGTTTCTTAAGCCATGAAACTCAAGGAAAGCAGACAATATGCACCCTGAAGTGGAAGCAAATGCCAAGGAGTATGAAAGCTCAGGATGCTTACTGATTTCAATGGGGCACTCTCTGTGATTAGTTTCCTAGGGGTGTGGCTATTCATACCTTTTCTGTGATTAACTGTATGCAAACTAGAAAACACTTGATATGATTAGTGCTTGTGCTGACTGTACTATGCATACCCCTTCTACTGAGTTTTATGGATATGCAACCCAGAAAGTCTTAATATATTGGCATTGGTAAGAAGCCCTCATGAGGGTGCATGAAGTTCCCCAGAGGTGGAATATAGAAGGTGCTATACAGCTAAAATTCATCCACTCTCATGATCTATAGTGAGATGCAATTTGAGTTTAAAATATTCTCTTTCTGACATTGCTTTTAATAGTTTCTAACTCTATTACTTGACGACCACACACATACCCTAAGTGCACTACATCTGGAAAGAGGAGAAATATTTCCCAATTAGTTTGTAAATTCTATGACTGCACAGGGTTAGTGTTCCTCTTGTAACCCCATCTTTCAGTGAACAGATTATAACCCACTAAGATACACTGTTCTTATTGATATTAGTTTACCCAATATCTTTTTCCATATACATGTTTTATTATAGATTTTCCCATAATACCCACATTAATGATGTACCTGTCCTGATGTACCTGTCATGAGGTACTTTTTTTTATATTAAAGACTCAGAAAAACTGGTGGTACTATTTTGGGAAGATTAAAGAAATTCTGGGATTGCAAACTAGAGATGACAAACACATGAAAAACACCAAAATGTTATTCATTTTTGTTTAATATTCATTAGCATTGTTTATTTTTAATTTTATGAAATTGAGTCTTATTACTATCTTGCATTTTTTTAGATATTCAAACGCAGATATGAACACATATACATTGTTTGAGTTTGATAGGATGATTAAATTTAATTGATTATGTGGATAATGAAAAGGTATAAACTTTTATGACATTTAAGAATTTATGGATATTTAATTTCAAAAATATCAATCCCGAATCTGAAGGATCATCTTTTCAGTCATCTTTCTTTTAATCCTATAATAATAAAGAAAATCAGTGAACTGTCTGGTGTGGTGACACATGCTTATAATCCCAGCAATTCAAAAGGCTGAGGCAGGTGGACAGAAATTTTGAAGCCAGCTTTAGCAACTAAATCAAGCTGTAAGCAATCCAGGGTCTTAAAAAGGGAGGGGGGTGGAAATGTGGCTCAGAGGTAAAGCACCTGTAGGTTCAATCTTTAGCACTAGGAGGAAAAAAAGAAAAGAAAGAAAGGAAGGAGGAAAGGAGGGAGTTAGGGAGGGAGGAAAGGAAGGAAGGAAGGAAGGAAGAAAGAAAGAAGGAAGGAAGGAAGGGAGGGAGGGAGGGAGGGAGGGAGAGAGGACAAAATCAATAAATATTCAAAATCCCATGAATGAGTCTGTTTTTTGATTGAAGATTCAAGTGTTATCACAAAATGACTTATATATAAAATCTCACTTCTGACCTTTGGTGGCCATAAAAATTCACATGAAAAAAGCCATCTGTGTCTAGCATATTTGCAAGATAATATTCCAGGTAATGTCACACATATTGTTTTAATCCACAATAAAATGCTATAAGTCAGAATTTTAGTAGTAATTGACATTTTAAAAACTCAGTTTCTTACATGCTAACTAGTTTTCAATGTCACATAGATAGATACTACTTAAGGCATAATATTTGTCCAAGTTTGAAAATTAAATAACTCATAATAAACTAAAATATACACATTTTATCTCATAAAAATATTAAAGCTAATTTTTTGATATTGTGATCTTATTAAATTTCTCCTCTGTCTTAGAGCAGGAATGATCAAAATGTTAGGCCTCAAATTCAAAACAAATGAGCTCAATAAAGGCAAGATTTGTTGTGTTTCTTCTATGTTCCAAATGCATTGAACAAGATATAGTGCATAGTGTGTACTTAATAAGTATTTATTTCAAGAATCAGTAAATCATAATTTCTAAAATCTCTAAATAGAAAATATAATTTTAAGGTTTTATTTGTTAACTTCTCCAAGTTTAAGATTTAAAATACCAAATATTATGTATACTACAGAGCTCTAAATTTTTTCACATATAATCTCATATAATTTCTACAAACTATGTAAGAACAAATTTAGGAGCAGTATTTTACAGAGGAAAATATTAAATTTCACAGGTGATAAGTGAATTTCTTCGGTATCTTGTACATAATATAATTGAAACCAATATAATATTTCTTGTAAAAATAGTACTATTTTCATTTTTCTTGATATAAGAAGTTTGAATACCTTACTATTTTATTGGTGCAAAATAACCATACAGAATAATTTGATTCATTGTGCAATATAAATTCGTGCATTTAACATAATTTGATCAGTTACATTGCCTGCATTATTATGTTTTTTTTTTGTTGTTGTTGTTTGTTTTTTAGAGAGAGAGAGAGAATTTCAATATTTATTTTTCAGTTTTCGGAGGGCACAACATCTTTTTTTGTATGTGGTGCTGAGGATCGAACCCGGGCCGCATGCATGCCAGGGGAGCACGCTACCACTTGAGCCACATCCCCAGCCTGACCTGCATTATTATGTTAAACATTGATTTGGTATGCTCATTCTGCCAAAGATAGGTTGGATTATGTTACCACTTTTTTCAAATTTCTATAACCAATTTGTCTCTGATGTTCAAAACTACATTCTGTTCTTTAATAGCAACAGAACATATTCACTGGTGTGCATTCATTTAGTTTTCAATATTTCTTAATCATTCAGTCTTTTATTTTATGGACAACTCCCAAATAAACAATATTGTTCCTTTTCTAATCACAGAAGTTACTTATTACAATAACAAAAATGACATCAAATTATATATATTTACTTTAAAATACATTTTTATGTATACACACACTCATATAAGATATATTTGTATACATAGAGAAATATTTATACATATGCACCATGGCTAATGTCCAGTGGTAAATTTACTGCACTGAAATGTTCATACTTCAGCAATACTTGAGTCAGAAGGGTTATTGTTTGTCATATTTTCAATTTGTTTTAAGAAAATGAAGTTGAATGTTTAAACCAAAGGATTCTCTCAATAATAAGAGAAAGTAGTGTATTAATCTAAAGACACTAAAGTAAATCCAGAATACATTATCCTAAAAAGGTGTGGTATCATTGTGCTTAAGGTCAAACACTTGAGTCACATAGAGAAAGTTCCAAATTTCTCCTTCATCATCTTAATATTTGTGAGTACATAGAAAAGTTTTTGATGTCTTTAAATACCATTTGATTCTCAAAAATATAATTATTATAGTTTGGATGTGAGGTGTCCCTCAAAAGCTCATGTGAGAGACAAGGTGAGGGTTAAGAGGGGTTGTGACAACCTTAACCCAATCAGTGAATTATCACATGATGGGAATAATTGGGTGGTGATTGAAGGCCTTTAAGAGGTGGCTGGAGAAGTTGGGGCATTGGGGGTGTGGCTTTGGGGTATATATTTGTATCTAGCAAGTGGAGTTCCTCTCTCCCTGCTTCCTGATCATCATCTGAGCTGATTCCCTCCCCCATACTCTTCCTCCATGATGTTCTGCCTCATCTATAGCCCTTAGAAATGGAGCTAGCTGTCTATGGACTCTGAAAGCACAGAACCCCCAAATAAACTTTTCCTCCTCTACAATTGTGCTGGTTGGGTCTTTTAGTCACAGCAGTGAAAAGGCTGACTAAAACACTCATTATATAGGCTTGTTGCATTAATTAACAGAGATTTCACAGATATGTTTGTGTTATTTGGAACTGGAACAGATAGTCCAGACTGATCACCTAGACACGGTATTCTTGGAATTAGATGTGGATTGATTTATTTTTCACCATCATTGTTGTTCCATTATCTATATATTGCATCTCAGCTTCAAAGTCACCCTTCAATACATGCTCTGTGTTAATAGACGGAATTCCTTTAAACATTCATCCTTTAAAGCCCTTTAAAGCGAGAGCAATACTATGAGTACTGGAGGAACTTTGTAGAAAGAAGGGGTTGATCTTGCAAGTTCCTGCTGTTTCTGTCTTCCCATGAATTGTTACATAGAAGTTGTACAATTCTGGTATTTATTTTGGAAGCCAATGCTATCCAGTAATTATAAATAATGCCCTTAAACCTAATTCATAATACATCTGAAAAGCATTTGGTATTCATCATTGATGCAGATCAACACATGCTGAGTGCTCATGAAATAAAAATCAACTTTGTCAGGCCAAATTCAAGAAGGTCACATTATCAGCCTTTTGTTTCTATTCTGTATCATGCTTCTGTTACTTTTCCTGAAAGAAGTTAGTTCTGAGCATGGCTAGCTTTAGAATAGGGCCAAAGAAGAAAGTATAATATACCAAGTAATTACTGATATAAATCATCCATACTATGTAAATTATCATACTGATTTATGTATTTACTATTCAGAATACTCCCTTTAAACTAGGCTAAACTGTCTATTCATGTTTTCCTATTAGCAGTATTCATTATCTTAATAAATGTTACTGAATTCCTGAAAAAAAATGAGTTAGTGCTTACTCTGTGATAGATAAAGACCTTTCCAGGGTATCCTGTATGTTAAACTGGGAATCAGTAGCTCATGATAATGCTCAGCATTGATAGCAAATTATCTGAAATGTAGCAGGAACTCAGTAAGTAGCAGCTGGCATCATTATTACAAAGCATAAGCCACTGCTGTGGTTTGGGTAAAGTTTGAGTGTTTTGCTTAAGGCTCCATATGTTAAAATTACCCCCATCTTTAAGATGGTGAGAGTGTGGAAACTTAATCTGACTATGGATGTTAGAAAAGGGATCTTTTAGAAGTGATTAGATTCAGACAAGGCTGTTATAGTGGGTCCCCCATGATTGAACCCTTATGGGGTACACATATTGGCTCCCAGTTTCTTGTCATGGGATGCCCTGTGCCACTTTGAGACTGCCAGCAAGAAGCCATCCAAAGATGCATATAATTAAATTGATCCCATCTAGATAAGATAGGTTAATTTCTTCAACTCAGAGTATACTCCTTTTAATCACATCTGCATATTCATGAGTTATGGGGTTATGTTATGAACATCTTTGGGAGTTATTATTCTGTGTACCACACACAAACAACTTTTATGTTTAGAAAAGAATTTTTTTATATTAGGAATTTCAGCTTAGTTTAATGTTTTTGTTTTTATTTTTTGTTTATTTCTTTTATTCTTTGCATAGATTTATACCTTTCCAGTACCTACCTTACTCACCCATTCATGTGACATTCAAATAAATATGTGGTCAGCAAGGCTCATCCCATTAATTTTGGCAAAATTAGTGACTTTGTTTTCTGTGATTCTATAATAGTTTGCTAGTTCTTTATTGCATTATTTGATTCATATTGTAATATAAATTTTCTTGTATTCATTCATTGAATATGTGATTAAGTCAACATATTTTTCTGTAGTTATATGTATCTCACCTTTTTAAATAAATGTTATTAATTAACTAGATATAAGACATCTATGTCCTGTGCACATAAGACTGCATAATATTCACAAATATATTTATCATATGATATACTGAAAGGTTATATTTTAGCTGGGAGCAAATCTGTAGCTTTCTCCTTTAGCAAATATTTAGAAGAGTCTATGAGCTCAAACATTTGTAAGTTAAAAAATGATGTAAGATAAAAAAATAAAAAATACAAATATATTTAACATGATATACTGAAAGATTATATTTTAGCTGGGAGCAAGTCTGTTTCTGTCTCCTTTAGCAAATATTTAGAAGAGTCTATGAGCTCAAACAGTTGTAAGATACAAAATGATGAGAAAGTGTTGAAAGAGAAAGAAATATTTTGTAATTTTTTTGGCCATTTTTTCTCTAATATAGGTATGTCTTACACCCTGAAATGAATGGTATTTTTATGCATATGTCTAACTCAATAATAAATTCTGGAAGCCTCTATACAAAAAAAAAAAAAACTTTATATATAATATATGTTTTAGAGCCAGTTAAATGTTACGGATGAATTCTGTTTTACCAACATAGTCATCAAAATGTCTTGAACGACATCATTACGTATTAGATATTTAAGGTTAGTGCTAATGATCACTAATCACTAATTTATATGTCACAGATAATTAACATCTGTGCATTTACTGGAAAAGATGCAACTTCGGGATAAATTTTATGCCTTTATACACAGAAACATGACTCGCAAGCAAATGAGAATATTACAAAGATGATAGCAAAGTGCTTTGTTACCTCCTTGTGTAAGTGGCCAAGTAAAAACTTAGCAATTTGATTTTACCTTTTCACTCAACAAAGATAAATATGACAGTGAGTTTAAGCATTAAACCTCAAAGTTTCATGATCGAAATTGTGTACATTTTTAGACCATGAAATTGAAGAGCAGAAAGAAAAGTAACCTAGGAATTTAAGGACAAAAGATTTAGCAGAACATTACTTGAACAGTAGTCAGGTATGCCAACAGCTGACAAATTATTAAAGCTTCTCTGGTAAAATTCAGGGGTTAATAAACAAAATCTTTCATTTTCCTTTCTAAACTAATAATTATTTTATTCTTATGAGATTTTGAAGTCTGAATTAAGCACATGCTGTGAGTTTTTTTTTTTTTTAATGGTTAATTATAGTACCCAAAACAGCCATATTCCTCACATTTGAGCCAGGGATGTGAGTCTCCCATCCTTCTTCTCTTCTTCCTTTCCTCTCTTCCTTTCTCTTTTTCCTTTCCTCCTTCTTCTCTTTTGCCCCTCTCTTCCTCTCCCTCTCTCCATTCCTCACTCTCTTCATCTAAATTGAATAATTTAAAGTAATAAGAATTTTAAAACATATATGAGAACAAACTGAACTACAGATAAATGAGTTGGGAATCATGTACCAGGGAAAATCTTACAGAACATTTTGTTCAAAGTCTCTCCTAAAGAGAGTACCAAAAGCAAGAGTAGTGGTTTTGTAAATTATACAACTTCCATTATTAAAAGAAAGAATTTCAAATAATCATATGCCAATTGCTATTTTTCTTTTCAACAACTAAACTAGTTCTTCATATAAAGTTTAAGAATAATGAAAAAAGATTGAAAAACATCAATTGCCAACATTTGAATTTTTAATAAATGCTAAAGACATAGATCGTATCAATTTAGTATAAACCTTAGAAGCACCATTTTAAATTATTGTTTGAATTTGATTTTTTATGAATCTTGCATAATCTTGAGTAAATATTTATTTTTTTTGAAATCTGTAATATAACTTGGTAGAGTTATTAAAGCTAAAGCAGAAGTTTTAAACACAAATGCCCATAGAGAACAGACAGGTAGCAGTATGAGAGATGGTAAGGTGAGTAACACCACACTGTGTGAGTGACAGAGACCAAGCTGACCTGGTAAGGAAAAGCTCATGCAGAGGGGAGCAGTAACTTGAGTTTCTGTGACCTTGTCAGTGTTGAGAAAAGCTTAAGGAATTATTTTAAAAAAATAAACTTGAACTAAAATAATTGTAATAATTTATTTTACATTATTATTTTTAAATCTTTTACAGTTTCTTTATACTATTACTTATATTATTATTATTATTATTATTTTATTTTGAAGGAAACATATGAGGGCTGAAATAAAATAATACTTCCTGGTGTACAGTAAAGTAAATTTTATAAACCAAAGTGACTTGGTAAAATTCAGATATGGGATTTAAATAAAGGGTGTTAGATTACCTTAGTCACACACATTTTATTATATAAAAACACTCTTTTATTTAGATTCAAGATTTTACAAATATCTACTGATTTGGTAACATAAAAAACAAAAAAACCCACAAAACTGAAAATCTTCCATCACTGCTTAAACTTTAGCCCTCATTGATAATATAATGGTAATAAAGAGATACACTTTTATTAACAGGCTGTGTAACACATTGGTGTGGAAATATTTAATATGTGGAGCAAATGTGTTATCAGAAGATATCAAAGAATATGCAATTGTGCAAAAAGTATTTTAAGAAGAAACACCCACAGTGAGAATTTAAAAAAGCAAAAATATGTATAACACATTAAATACCATCTTCAATTGTATGGAATATCTTTATGTTGTCAGAATCAGCCATAAAATATGGACCCACTTGCTGCAATGAAACTGCAAGCTGATGTGAAAAGAATGAAATGGAGAAAAGAGAGAGGAAGTCTCAGTTTATTTTATTTTATTGCATTAATTTATTTTTCCTGAGCAACTTATAATCTTATAGGCATTATGATACATTTTATGTATTATATGAATAATACATTAAAATTTTTATATATATATATATATATAATATATATATATATATATATATATATATTATAAATATTTATAATGTATGTATCATGGAGTTATTTCAACTTTGCAAAAAAATTCTGCTTTCTGCTTTATAATCCATGAAATAGTTCTTATCCATACTCCTGAAGATAAAAACAATATAAATTAAAAAATCATGAAAAAAAAGTGTTTTCTGAACTTATTGATAGGAGCACAGTTGCTAAGTAGTTAAGTGCCCACTCTTATCAGAAATTGCAAAAGCTAAGTATACTAACACTTTTGCTGGAATTTTATGAACCTCAGATGTGGACTCAGAGATGAATCGAGGATACAAATGAAATATATATGTTAAACACAGTGCAGTGAGGGAGCAGAGCACAAAACAGGTGTCAGGTTGTGTGAAAGACTCTCTAAGGACCCCCAAACCCCTTCAGAATGGAATGCCTGATTCTTCCAAATGCTACCAAATGTTCTTTGACATAGTTCAATGGTCATCCTGCTTCAAAAGTGTCCTGAGCTGAAAAGAGCTGCCTCACATTATACCCCTTTAATGAGAGCAGTTGAATTCTATAACTGTACCCAAGGTTCCTTTTAAGGTTGATTGGTTAGTTCAGATATTATATTTTCTTTAGCTTCTCATATAAAAATCCTTATAAAATTACTTTCAAAAGTATTTTGAAATTAATATTCTTCTATGGCCATATTTATGACATTTTCTGATCTTAATTATGAATTATTATAGACATCTGGTTTTAGACAGGAAATATACAAATTTTATCTTAATATAAATGTTGCTGGAAAATCCCAAATGTAATAAATTAGAATCATTCAATAGCATTAAATTTATTCTAGGACACAGAACCAAATGTAAGCAAATGTTTAGGAATCTACAAATAGAAACTTGATAAAAATCAGTAGTTCTACCTATCAAGTGAAGTGTCTTTACCTCAAAACTTTGCCTAATTTCCAATTTTTAAAAAATCAAAAACACTTTTGTAGAAATTTTAATGTTTATGTATTTTTTATAATAAGCTATTTTTGGAAAGTTGTTACATAATTGCTTTATTTCCCAGGAATTAAGGATATATATATATATATATATATATATATATATATTTTTTTTTTTTTTTTT